>NC_050445.1:42713776-43003776 GCF_903995425.1 Onychomys torridus
ATAAAATAAAAATAAACAGTGTTGGTTGCTGTTTTTCAAGATATGTGTCAATATTTAAACTTTTTGATCAATTTCTACAAAATAAGCAACAAAACAGAAAAAAATCTGTTTTAATTTTAATTGAAATTACAGTGAATCTAATTAACTGATTAATATAATTTTAGAAATATGACTTCTTAACATTATCACTTATTTAATTTTTAAAATGTTTGTCTATAATGATTGTGCTTTTCAATGTAAAACATGCACCTATTTGGTTATATTTATTTTTATTTTTCTATTTATGATGGTCTTGTGAGTACAATTATTTTAAAATTTCTAACTCTAGTTATATTTTGGTAGAAGGAAAATATTTTGTATGTTCCCTTTCTCTCTAGTGACTCATACCTTTCCTATTCTTCATAGATTCTTCAGGCCTTTCTGCAAAAGCAAACATTGTATGAACAAATAAGACAATGTGACTCCAGCCTTCATTGTGCACATAATGTTCACATTTTCCCTTTGGTTTATAGGACAGGCTATGTCCTGTGATGGGATGTTGAACAAAAATGATAAAGGAGGAGATGGGTTAGAGGGTAAACATACTTGTGACATAAAACTGAGGATCTGCTTTTTATGCCTCCTTCCATGTGCTCCTTCACCTCTTACACACACACACCCACACACACACACACACACACACACACACACATACTTGAAAGAAGACAATAGCTTCTGTACATACGGCTATCCTCCAGCAGCAAAGTCTTCCACAGAAATCTAAAGGGTGGCTTCATACTTAATACATCTGAAAACAAACTGCATAGAAAGTAAGGTCCGGGGAAGACACTGAAGACACGTCTGACTGGTGCACTGCCCCAAACCAATAGAATGTATTCTGATTGTGAGCTAACACGTGTATTTAAAACAGTGCATCACGCAAAGTAGGATGGGCATATTAGCAGCACAAGAACTACTTGAAGGGCTATATTGTGTTCTAAGTTCTTTATATAGTGTCACCAAACAATACATATACATTTGAAAATGAATGCTTTGTATGAAAGATAACACCAATATCTTTAATACTTATTACCTAACTTTAGGTATTATAATTTTAAATTCAGCTTTTTTTTATCATCAACTACAAAATTTTTAACTCAAATTAAATTTCTTATGGTGATCTCGATGTAAAAACAGTATCTAATTTAGAAAACTTCATTTAACTATTTCAGAAAATAGTCAATAAACTTTCTGTTGTTCCTAAATAACTGGCCCTCCCTTATGGATGATTTACAATATTAAAAATATTCAGAAATCCTCATGATTGATTAATATAATTTCAGTAATCTGAATATTATGATATAGAGATATCTCCATGGGCATGGGTGTACATTGAAGTTTTGTTGCATTTTTTTCCTAATTTACAAGAAATATGGCACCTAAGAGTTTGTGCCAGTTGCTGTGGATATCGCTCTGTGTAAATAAAGTTCTGATTGGCCAGTGGCCAGGCAGGAAGTATAGGCGGAACAAGAGAGAAGAGAATTCTGGGAAGTAGAAGGCTGGGGAGAGACACCGCCAGCCGCCGCCATGAAAAGCAACATGTAAAGACACTGGTAAGCCACACGCCATGTGGCAAAGTATAGACTAACAGAAATGGGTTAATTTAAGAGAGAAGAAGTAGATAACAAGAAGCCTGTCACAGCCATACAGTTTGTAAACAATATAAGTTTTTGTGTGCTTTCTTGGTTGGGTCTGAGCGACTGTGGGACTGGCGGGTAAGAGAGATTTGTCCTGACTGGGCCAGGCAGGAAAACTCTAACTACAGCCAGTCCTCTTCAAATTATCTACAGTGAATCTGAAACATTATATTTCTGGCTGCTGAGATGACTCAGTGAGTAAAGCAATTTTCTTCTAAAGCTAATGGCCTGAGTTCAGTCTCAGAGTCCAACATGTTGTAAGGAGAGAACCAACTTCTGTAAGTTGTCCTTTGATCCCACATGTGAGCCATGAAAGGTATGTGCAACACACAAATATTTAATTTTAAAGAGCTATTTTCAAATTATCACATTGAAATACTGTTTTATAAATATATGTGTTTTCTACTCTAGCAAGCCATATTTCCTTCAATTTTTGGGCAAATGAATATGTCCATATGAATAGAGAAGTTTTAGAAGATGTAGTATTATAATATATCTGTGTCAGAACTGCTTTTGAGTTAGGAAAAGAAACATTAAATGGAATGCACAACACCATCCCCCAACTCTGGGTCACTTTTTTATCATCAGAATGAGAAAAAAACAACATATGAGAAGCAATCTTGAAAAAAATTCAGTGTGCAAGAAAAATTCAATACTCATGTTTTAAAGAGATTGGGTTTACAAACAGGGGCTGCAGTATTATTGAATACAGTGAAAAAGAATAAAGATTCACAGTTATGATTAATCATCACAATAGAAAAATATTTTCATATCTTATGTGTACTGTTGATATTAGGAAAAATCCACCTAAAACATAATGGGAGCTATTACCTTTAATTGAATATGTGAAATTTAGTGATTGATTTCAATTTTAGATTCTTTAAGAGTTCTCTGTGGATCGTTCAGATGAAAATATTTAGAGGTGCCCAGATTCATACATTTGGAATGGGAATAAATATGGAAATATACACCAACATTGATATAAGCATCTCTGTGATAGGAACTATGTCTTATAATTTTGGTCCTCTCACTGAAATGGATAAGAATTAATTTTTGAGTGAATGACACATAGAACATTGCATCTGTGCACACAAGGACTCACAATCCACAAAAGAAAACATCAGAAAATTTGTCTTCTTCCTATCGAATTTTGAAAAATGGCTCATGGATCCTCTAATCCAGTGCCCACTTGGCCCCAGTGCCCTGCACACTTAAAAATGGTTCAATTGAGAGGAGAGAGATGACTCAGTAGCTGAGAGTACTAAGTGTTCTAGCAGGTCACCCAGGTTTACATTGCCAGCATCTGAGGGGGCAGCTCAGAACCACCTGTAATTCCAATTCTAAATTATCCAGTGCCCCTTCTGGCCTCTGTGTGCACCAGACACACAGGGGATGCACATAAGTACATATAGCAAGCACTCATACACATAAAATGAAAGCAATAAAGTTTTCAAAATGATTAAACCATCAGAAAGTTGTAGGGTATTTTTTAAGAGGTTCAGTTAAATATTAGAATTTAAAAATGATGAAAAGTTAAATTATTAATTCATAAAGAGGACCCTAAGAAAGACACAGAGATCACCCAATGACAGAGAAATACATGAGCAAATTGGGGGTAGAAGGGTAATGGAGGGCAAGGGTCGAGGGAAAGAGAGCTTAGGAGAGAGGGAGGTCCCAGTTGGATCAGGAGCAGTATGGGAGAGTGGAGAGGGGGATACCATGATGAATGAAGATCCCAGGGGAATAGGAAGAAGCAGAGTGCTGGAGCGGTCCCCAGAAATCCACAAAGATACCTCCACTGTAGACTACTGGCAATGGTCCAGAGAGTGCCTGAGCTGACCTGCTCTGGTGATAAGATGGCCGAACACCCTGTCATGCTAGAACTCTCATCCAGTGTCTGATGGAAGTGGATACAGAGATCCACAGCCGAGCCCCAGGTGAGAGAGAGGAGGGTTTGTATGAGCGAGAGATGTTGAGACCATGGTTGGAGGAAGCACAGGGACAAAGCCAAACTAGTGGAAACACATGAACTGTGAACTAATGGCGGAGGAGCCCCTACAGAACTGGACCAGACCCTCTGGATAAGTGAGACAGTTGATTAGCTTGAACTGTTTGGGAGGCCCCCAGGCAATGGAGCCAGGACCTGTCCTTAGTGCATGGGCTGACTTTTTGGAGCCTGGGCCCTATGCTGAGACACTTTGCTCAGCTTTGGTGTAGAGAGGAGGGTTCTGGACCCTCCTTTGACTGAGTCTGCCAGCCTGGACTGACTCCACAAGGGAGACTTTGCCTTGGAGAAGGTGGGAGTGGGGGGTGAATTGTGGGTGAGGTCTTAGGGGTGGCAGGAGGCAGGATGGGAGAATCTGTGGCTGACATGTGAAATTAAGTTAATTATAAAATAAAAACACTATAAAAACAATTATAAATGATTTATATGTTTTGATAAATAGTATCATAATGGAAATGCTATTAAAGAAAAATCATATTTTGAGAAAAAAGTAATTGGTTCACATTTTTATGTTTCTTTAATAATTAGGGTAATAGAAGGTATAGTCAATCTCAATTGCTTCATTTGTAAACTTTAAAATACATTCATTTGCAATACTGTCCTTAAGGACACAAAGACAGAGAAAGTGATGTTCAGCTGTGGCTGCATTTCCATTCCATTTACACATTCTTTTCCTTTCTATCCTTATGACTATGCTGCTACTTAACAGCACAGTTTTAATAACTTGTCAAGAGGATAAGTGTAAAGTATGACATAAAGTGGACCTTTTTAGTAGCACATGTATCAATAATTAATTTCTGTTACTGGGACTTTAGGATTTATATATTCAAGTATTTAAAAATAAAAAGGGTAGAATTTGATTGGCTCTGTATTATAGCACAACTATAATCTATATACTAAAAGTGATAATTTTATCTATGAATTAGTTATATCCTTTCAGGGGTGTCCAGTTACCTTTTATGACCACATATTCCACATATTCCAGGCTCTATTTCATAAGTCTTTTTTTTTTTTTTTTTTTTGAGACAGGGTTTCTCTGTGTAGCTTCCTACCTTTCCTGGAACTCACTTGGCAGCCCAGGCTGGCCTCAAACTCACAGAGATCTGCCTTTTAACTTAAGATAAAAGAACTAGATAACAAGAAGCCTGCCATGGCCATACAGTTTGTAAGCAATATAAAGTCTCTGTGTGTTTACTGGGTTAGGTCTAAGTGACTGCAGGACTGGTGGGTGAGAGAGGTTTGTCCTGACCTTGGGCCAGGCAGGACCAAAAAACTCCAGTGACACTCAAAGACACATTAGATCCTGTTTTCTTAAGAAGCTTTAAGTTTAGCGGAAATATAACTAAATTAAAAGTAGTTGTGAAAATATATCAGATTTAGTTAGTAACTAGCGATATAGAAGTATATACAATTATTTTTTGGTCATCTAGTGATTGGAGTCATGCATTCTGCCTGAGGAAATTAGAGAAGAAGTAGCAGCATTTGGTCAGGGATTTTAGAGTAAGATAGATACCCCTGGGTATGGATGAACTCTGTGAGGTGTATTCTGAAGGTGGTGAGAATCTACATATTGAACAGTTGAGCTCAATGAGCTGTGAAGCCTGGATTTGTAGTTAATGGCATGTGTGGTTAGGGTAAGATGGGATAATTAACATTGATTAATCATTGAAATGCTCTCAAATCCTGGGAAACAGATCTCTATTTGTGGGAGCTTTATGACTGTAAAATGTAACTTCAGGCTGCTTTCTCTCCCTACTGATTTAGTCTCTCTGATCCTGGATGCTTCTTGATGGTACATGAGTATCCTTTTCCTTCAACTTCACCCAGATGTAAAGTTACAAAGAATGGAGACAATAAGATTTAAAAATCCTTCACTGGGCTAGTTCAGTTTCCAAAGCTTGATTTAATTACTGCACCAGTTCCCCTAGTAATAATGCATGTGTTGTCTCTCCTAATCCATCCCTTTTGCAGAGGCTCGCACTCTCTGAAGCCCTGTTTTGTGGATTACAAACTTAATTGTAGAGAAGTCGGTGGCAGGGTTGGGATTTGGAGCCACCGTTAAACATCTCACTGTTCTCCTCCTGCAGCTATGTGCCTATGTCTCCTATTACTGCCGTTTTATGATTAAGGGAGCCAACACTTGGGAAATCAAATCATTTGCTTGTAGTTTTACACTTTCACAGATGCACAGCTAGGATCTTAGTGTCTGTTTGTTGTGTCCCTGAAAATCTTTATTCTTCTTCTGACATCACATTACAAACTTACCTTGAAGTGGTTTGCCTGAGAGCATTGCAGTTCTCCCACATTCAAGAATAAAGTTGAAAGGAAAAGAAAAATGTGTTCTGTTCTGAGGGTAAACAAGGATAGCAATTGGCACTTACATAATTTAATACCCTTGCAGACATGTGTGTATATCTTTGAATTTAGTAAAGCTATTGTGTGATGTCTTTCAAGCAGAAGACTAAGTGCTTGGCCATAGAGTTTTCCTTTCTATCATTACAAATAGCTTTTATTTTTACTTGTAGTAGGTGGCCTAAGTTCATGATTTCCATGCATTGGACATAGCCTGTTTAGAAACAATGTGGGGACATTGAGCATGCATGTCCACACAGTGCACATACACATGACCAATTTTGGAATTTTGATTTAAAAACTCAGATGTTAGTCAAGCTCAATGGTATAAACCTGTGATTCAAGCTCATGTGAGGTTATGGCAGAAGGATCATGAGCTCCAGGCTAGCTTGGAATATAATGCATGACCCTGTCTTAAAAATCGACAAAGCAGAATGTATAGCAAGATGGCTTAGTGGGAAATGATCCTTGCTGTCAAGCCGAACAATTTGAGTTAGATCTCTGGGACCTGCATGGTTAACAACTGTGCCCCACAAATTGTCTTCTGATGTTCTCATGCATGATGTGGCATTTGTATCCTATTCTCAAATAAATGACTTAGAAAACAACAACACAAAGCAAACAAACAAAAATACCACACATCCCAAATCTCCCTAAAACAATCAAGACAGCAAACAACAGCAATGAAGGCATGCCAAAGAACTCAGGTAGTGATCATATAACAGTCGTGGTAATCATGCGGTACCTAGAGTCTGTTTTCTGACCTTCTAGCTTGAAATAATATCCTGCAGTAGTGGCAAGATTGCTCACTAAAGGCAGATCTCATTGATTTCTTTTCCATATACATAGCCACGACAAGGTAGATAGACTTGCTGTTCTTCTAATTTCCATCTAGCTATACATGAATTACATATATTTTGTTATTATTATATACAGTATGACTTGAGAAATACTGTAGTAGATGGAGATAACAATCAGTGAGACAAAAATATGAATCTGGAGAACTGCTTTTGTAGTTAGGTGAAAAGTAGCTACATGTGAATGGGATTGTGGCAATAAAGGCATGCATTCTACTGATGTTCAATGTGCATTCTTCCAACATTATAGTAGGACTGCATTAGTTTGGAGCTCACTAAACTGAAACTTAGATGGTTTGGATATGAATTAAACAATGTTCACACTTAAACCATACACAGCACCAGCATTTCATAAGTACATTAATTTTGCAATCTAACCACCCAAGGGCCATTTGACCTAATTACAAAACACAAACAAACACAAATGAGCTCTCCTAGTTCCCTCTAGTGTGTACTTGTATACAATTACATACTCAACATTTCCTTGAAATAAATCTGTTTAGAAATGCTTTTGCAGAATCATGGAACTTTGAAGCATTAATACTAAACAAATTATCCATCTTCACAGATGAAGAAATTGAATGTCAGGAAGGTTGGGGAGACAGTCTAGAACTTCACCACTGGCTAAGATCTAGATTTTTATTGTTTGCTTGAACTATTCAAGGCTCTGTTTTATTCAAGTTGGACCAAGACTGTAGAACACTGCAGAGATCAAACAGGCTGGGAAAAAATTGCCTTGTAAAATAAAGAAAATAGGCTTTTGAATTGTTCCTATCTAAGTGGACTGACTTCCTCAGACACTCATTTAATGGATACAAGCGTAGATAGAGTATTACCACCTTACCCACGTTCATTGTCTCCTTTGCTTATAAACATAAATCCATTAAAACTGACCCCTTTTTATCTATGGGTCTAGCATTCTCATGTTGGTCTAGTTCAAAAAAATCTTTCAAAGTTCATTCAAGTGTAACAAACCAAATGGTTAATAACAGCTGAATCTATGAATTAGTGAGGAAGCATAGTCAACCAGGCAGACTTAGTCTTTAATGTATTTGAATATAAGTATCTGCCTTCCTCTTTGTCTGTTTCTATCTATCTGTCTGTCACTCCCCCATCTTTCTCTCTCTCTCTCTCTCTCTCTCTCTCTCTCTCTCTCTCTCTCGATAGTGATTTGGAGAGATCTTAATATAGTGTTAAAATAGAAGTTTTGATAAGTAACAGAGTAGACTATCATATTGTATGAGTTCAGATTTAAGATATGACTAGGTCTGCTCTAAGATTTATACATAGAAACTAGAGGGAGTGGTTTCTGACATTGTTCCAGTAAATTCTGTAGTCTTTGCAAAATGACTCAGTCAATTCAGAATTTTAATGCAAATTGTAAATATAGGTTATGTTGAAGATCTTTAAAAGGAATATTTAAACATGAATATGGCTTTGCTTTTGTTGCTTTATTTATTTGTTTATTTTGAGACAATACCTTACTATGTAGCCTAGGATGAGTAGAAATTTGTCCCCTTGCCAAAGCCTCCAAAACGATGGAACTGTGAATGTGTAACATCAGGCTCAACAGATGAATCAAACTAGAAACTTCCACTTAAATTTCCATATTTGTAAATTGGACAACTTGCAAAAATGTGGGATATATTCCATAAATAATGACTATACTAACAACTCAATAGTTACTATATTCTTTATAAATTATGAATTAAGGATGGCTACTTGCTTTTATCAATAAGTCCTAAGTATCCCTACTCTCAATTCATTTTCATCATAAGGTCAACTTTGGAGATGAGAATATGTTTTTGGACAATTAGGTGATTAACATCTTATGCATTAACATAAGGTATGGATGTGTGTGTGTGTGTGTGTGTGTGTGTGTGTGTGTGTGTGTGTGTGATTTTGCCATTTATATGTTTAGATGCTAGCTACTGAATCTAGGACCACACACAGGCTAAGCAAAATCTCTATGCTTGATATCATTAAGATCCTTTCTGGCCACTGAAGGAAGCTATTAAGCAGAGTTTCTCTGCTGCCTCCTATTCAGTATGTTTTTTGTTTGTTTGTTTTTGAAATTCTAAGTTACTATCATATAAGAAGGTGAGTCTTCAGGATCAGACTCCAGTGGGGAAACAAAACGAAATAAGCCATATATGCTAGAGGAGTCTCTGGGCAGACTTGAATAACTTTTGAATCCAGAATTGTTCAGTTCAAATAAGAAACAATAGAATTTTTCTTCCAAACCTATGATGCCCACAGACAGTAGGTGATTTGCTCAAGGGTAGGGACGAAGGGAAGACTTGAGTATTAGTCTGTGGCTTCAGAAGCATACTTTGAGACAGTAATTAGAATAGTTCCCTGTTTAGCAATAATGTGTTTATATTTCAGAAGGAAGTTGTTTTTATATTTCATTTGCGCATAAGTACCTGTATTTTATTCAATAATTTTTAAGGTGACCATTAATCTTTTGGAAAGCTAATTCAACTTGACTTGATAAGAGTTATATCCTGGTGAATAAAAGCTAGCACTATGTTAATAATTGGAGGTGGTGTTAGCTTATGGAATGTTGCTTAGTGGAACATCTCATCTCCTGTGATAGATAAAAACTCTCACTTTGTGAAGTATCTTTTATTTTTGAGAGCTAGATGAGCAATGTGTGGATTGGTTGTTTTCAGCATCCCTGAGATGGCATGGCATTCATTTATGTAAGAAGGGTACAAATTGGAATGGTGCTTTAGGGGCCCTTAGGGTGATCTATGCTATATTTGTAATCATCACAATAATTAATAATATATAGTTTATATTAAATTAGACTTTTAATTAACAAGGGAAAACTAAAATATTTTTATAGGAGGATAGTGGTAGGATAACAAATTTCAAGAAGTTATAGTGAGAGATTTTATTAGAAAAATTGAGAGCAATGATTGAAATCTCTAGGTAAAAATAATCTAGAACACTAGTATTATTTAAATATTAGGTGATTAAATATGCACCATGCTTTTAGAAAGTATGTAAGGGTTAATGAACAGAATATGCCATATTTATTTACACTTACAGTATAAATTACTTTTGGGAAAAAATGTTTATCCATTGCTTTAAAGCCATTCCCCAAACAGCTCCTTTCTGTTTGTGAATGTTGCCAAAATATGTATCATGGAAAAATTATACATGCCAGTCATCCATATAAAATGATGGCTAATAAAAATGTCTCTTGTCTTTTATTTCTTTAATAAACCTTAGGAATACTGGTCTATGATGTATGTTTACAACCTTTCACTTCATACTTCATGCTAGAATCTAGTTCCTATTCTTCCTTACCATCATATCCTTTATGTTTGACTTGCACATTGCTGTTTGATCTGGACATTGATAAGGACTGTACACTTTCTTGCTTGCCATGTGATCTCACTGGAGTATCTGAGACACTTCAGTTTCTCTAAGCTCATCATTGATTTCTTTGGATGATGGTGGCAATGACCCATTTCCCTCCCTTCCAGCAATTAAGCATTTGTTAGAGTTTCCCAGGAGTCTATGCCCTTTGTACTTCCTTTCTCATATTTCTCCCTGATGAGCTTGATCACTTTCAGGTTTTCAGCTACCTGTCTGCCTTAGTTTGTTTTCTGTGACTGTGATAAATCATCAGCAAAAAGCAACTTGGGGTGGTGGTGGTGGTATTTCATCATATACTTCCAGGTCATAAACCATCTTTGAGAGAAATTAGATCAGGGACACAGGATAAGATTCTGAAGGCAGAATCCCGGGGTAGCAACCATGGAGGAATGCTGATCACTGGATCACTTAGTGGCCCCTACTCAGCTAGTCTTCCCACACAGCTGAGGCCCACTTGACTGGCGATTGATTCAACCACAGTGGGATGAAAACTCACATAACTATCATCAGTGATGACAATCTCTTACAGATGTGGCTTATGGTCTTTCTGATCTGGGCAATCCCTCTGTTGAGATTCCACTTTCCTAGGTGATTCTAGGTTGTGGCAAGTTGACAAAAACTCTCAGGACACTCTTCTACAACAGGTGATCACCATATGTTTGAACTGGATGGTTAATTTGTTTAACTGCATCCTGCTAGTTTTCCACTTGATTAACATAAGTACAAAACTAAGTTTATAAGCTCTCTCCTTGTCTATTCATTTTGTTGGATTTCTCACCTCAGTAAGTGAAATCAGACAGCATGTGTTCCAGTTCAGAACTGAGAGTCTGATTCCTAGCCCACTGACAGCATTCCTCTAATACTGAAATACACTCCAAGTCTCGACTCTGGAATACTCCAACTTGAACTGAAGCTATTAACAGTTTTTACTTGGATTGTGGAGGTCACATTCTATTTCCCATTCTCTAATTGTCTTCTGTTGCTTCCTCCATTTAAACAATCAATGTTCATTCTCATCCTATTTTTCTCCTACCTAAAGTCACAGAGTTGCTTGGTACAGCCTTCTGCCTCTTAGCCAGACTTCTTAGCTTGTCACATCACTTATCCCAAATATTCTTCTTTTCTTTTCTTTCCTTTCCTTTTCTTTTCTTTTCTTCTTTTCTTTTCTTTCCTTTCCTTTTCTCTTTTTTTTCACCTTACTGCCCTTGCCTCTGGCTCTAGTGGACTCGTCATCCTATAAATTGATTATACTATATCCTACCTCTGCTGTAACTCATGCTTTTTCTTCTCCTGGAGAACCCCTCTCCTGTCTGAAATGCCACCTTTTTGTTGCATCATTTAAAAAAACCCAGGTCAAGGGTCACTTCCAGCAAGTTTTCACTGACATTAGATCATCCTCATTAGTGCTAATCTGATTTCTATGCTCCACCTGCATGGCCCCTAATCAGTTGGTAGCACATATTGTACTGCAATTAAATTGCTAATTTTCTTGTCTACTCCCACCCTAGACTGTAATTTTCTTGAGGGCAGGAGTCACGACTTATTTGACTTTATAGTCTCAGGGCTTCATGCAGGGCTTAGCTAAATAGTGTTCAATAGATGTTTCTTGATGAGTGAAAAAATTAATTAGTAGGCTTTTGAAATAAAGGAGCCTTTCTATTTGAATTTTTCCATTGGTCAGGAATGGGATGGAAAAATTATATGCTATTTAATATTTGGCCTAGTGTTAAGTTTAGTAGCATGTAAGAGTTATCATTAGAGGGAAATGAGATTGACTAAAACTTAATAGTCATTTGGTACCTAATTTTGAATCTCTATGAAACTTGACAACATTGTTGTAACACCAACAATATTGATTAAGATATTTTGAAATTAGATGAATCTTTGAGTGCTTAGAAACATGAGCACATTTAGCTTCATATAGAAGAGCTATTCAGTGTAATGATTGACTGCACTTTTCTGTTTCTATTAAGCTATTCTGGCATCATGCACACACAGAGGATAAATAGTAGCAAAGGTTAGAAATATTTAAAGCACCCCCAATATATAATGAGAGGGATTCACAAACATCCAGATTGCAATTATAGACTCATAACATTGACACGCGTAATTAATGAATGACCTTGCCCAAATTACAAGATAGCCTGAATTTATCAAGCCTAAGAAGTGGAAATGCCTTTGCTTGGTTCAGCAGGTTATGTTTACAAATTCCAGGACATTTTTGATCCTTGTTTTTGAGGGTTATGTGTACACATAGTTTAAGAATATTAAAATAAGCTAGAATTTCAATAGGTGCACACTTACAAAGATGTTGCACTTTTCCAATTAGCAGTAAAACACATATACAGATTTGTCCTAAGTGAAGAGAGATACTTCTGATTTAATATGAAGTATGTTTTGTTGAAAGATTTCTAGATTCTGATTTAAGAAAAGATCACAGCCTCTGTGCTCATGTTGCTTGTACCAAGTATAGTGGTGCTTGGTGTGGGAAAAGCTCAGTTTGTGCTGAGCCATGAGTCCTTTGTACCCAGAGTGTGCATTAGCCTTCTGGGAAAGCTTAACATTAACAATCCATGCGCTTCTGTTTAAGGGAATGTATACACACATTGCACACTTTGGTCCTTGAGTGGAGTTTAGTATTTGCAAGGCTTCTTTCATTTCACTCAGGGAAAGGAAGTGGGTTAGTGCCCAGGTGTCCCTGTTTCTGCTTACAGCTTTTTAGTGTTTCAGAGAACCCATTTTCACAGGTGCACAAATGGGACTCACTTTGTCCCCGTCTGCCTGTTTTATTCTGTTCTCGCTTTTTTCTCATGAATAGAGCTTTTGAATCATGGGTGCCTTTTGGGGGAAAAAAAGACTAACTGCTTAGAGGATTTTAGTGTACTGTGAGGACAGGGTCTTTATGATACTAAATAGCTTTTAATTCTGGAAAACCAATAACTCATCAGCATCTTGATAATAACATGCCTTTCTTTGTATATGACAAAGATGACAATAACTATTCAATTACTTCCTTAGAAAAAAAACTTAGATGTGTAATTTCTGCCTTTAAAATTCTTAATGGATATTCTCAAATTACTCTTCAGAGTTACTTAGATTTTTATAATTCAGCAAAGTGGGTGTTATTATTTTTCAACTTTATCACTATCAATGGTAAAATTTGCTTTTTTCAGTTTTCACATTTTTTTTAATTTAAAATGAGCCTTCAAGTATTTATATACTAATGGGGCAATTGAATTTATTCTTTGTAAGTAGCTTGTCCAGCCCAATTTTCTTTTGGGATAATCCTTTTTCTTTTCTGATTGTGTATGAATAATTTTAGACTGGGTATATCAACACATTTTGTCTGGTATGTAGTACAAAAATTGACTTCTCTAATTTATCTTTTCATATTTGATATTACCTGTCTTACACCAGCTTAAACAAATTAGAAGGGAACACCCGGCAGTCTCTTTCTCTCTATTTTCTGCTGATCTGTAATTACTAGGAACAGGTGTCAACAGTTCCATGGGAAAATGTGTGATGAAAAGACTGAATTTTCCCAAAACATTACCTCTCACTCAGGCTTTTTACTTCTTGCACCCTGGAATCTTCTCTGAATTATTTGGATTCTGAATGCCTCAATTTGAAAGTCAAATTATGCAAATATATTATAGTATAATGAATTAAATTGGGATGAATACTATATTTCAATTATAAGATTATACTTCTGTACTTATTAGAGTTATTACCATAATAAAATCTGATCAGCACACACACACCTACACACTCACCCCCCCCCCCACACACACACACTTGTACATGCAAGCATACAGACACATGCACTAGGATACTCAGATTTTGGTAAAGGAGCAGTATCGTATAGTATCACTTGTGCCTTAATAAGCTAGTGGCCAACTGTTTGGGTTCCCCTATTAGATGTTACTATTGTTAAGCTCACCCATGTGAGGTGTGGTAGGAAGTCTTTTGTTCTTCTTAGCTGTAGACAGAAATTCAAGTAGGTGTGCGTGTACTTGCGCACAAATCTATACCTGATCCCTGTGTTGGCAGCTCTGTTCAGCTGGAGGCATGCAGTTGTTTTTTGTTTGTTTGTTTGTTTTTGTTTTTTGTTTTTCATGACCCAGTGAGGTGGCTGCAGCTTTTATCTTACTTTCAGCACTACATACCACTTTCACCCCACTCCCATTTTCCACTCTCCAGCTGGTATACAATAATTCCTGCTTCAAGAACTGGCTACCAAACATGTTCCAACTCCCGGCAGTAAAGAAGCTGTCTTCTCACCGCCATTGTGGCTAGGAGTGCAGGTCAATAAACACTTTTGATGCACACTTGATGGGTCTATCACCATTACGTGCTGCCGGCACTTTGATGTGTGACTATAAAACCAGTCTTAAACTAAAATAAAACTAAAATTAAAAAACGTGAACTAAAATAAAATATGCTTTTAAGATTGTGGTGTGTTTGTTTTACAGCTTTATTATGAATCAAATGTTGTAATATGTTAATTCTGAGACTGACATCTAGCCTTTTAAGTTTCTAAATAGCCAGTGTCATCAGTTTTATTTTTCTTTTTTGAAATGTCACTTTAATTGTCTGCTACTTTATTACATTTTCTGATAAGGCTTTTGAATTCTTCTCTGACTTTTTGTACAAGAATATCTCAAGTGCATACTGTATTTTACTATCTATCAGGGAATTTACTGCTACTAATGTATATTTCAAAATTCCCTTGCCTTTTTTTTCCTGTAGTTGGCTGCATTTGGTAAAATCACACCCCAAAATGAATTGATGCTTTCCTTAGTAATAGATTAACTCTTGAGATCAACTGGAGACACTATTGTCTCTCTAAGGAATGTGATATAGGAATATGTTATTTATTCAGCTCATAAATGATTCTCAACAATATATTATTTAAAATATAATTATAGAAATCTCATAATTAATGTACATTTTATGTTGACTGTTACTATTAATGGAATATTTCTCTGTAATATTTTAAGGTAATAATTGTAGTATGGCACAAAATAGTTATTATTAAAATGAGAATTTTAAGCATCCCTTTTATTTTTTTAAGTGCTTCAAGAGGAGTTTAAATGAATCAGTTATGTTTTCATGTAACTAGTGCCTAAAACTAAGTATAATTTTGTCCCTTCCTTCCACATATCTGATTCTCTTTTTGTTAGAACACCAGTGACTAAATATGATTGCAACACTGGACATCTTTGTTTGATCTAACATCAGCGTGATTCTTTTGTATAATGCTCATTGATCACTAACTTCTTGTTTTTTATGCTAGAAATTACTTCCATTTCATATTTTTTTCTTAAAACCATGTATTCTTTTTCAATGACTCTTTTTACACCTAATTGTGTGTGTGTGTGTGTGTGTGTGTGTGTGTGTGTGTGTGTGTGTATAGATATTTTTGTCTATGCTAGGAACTGAACTTCAGACTTCACACATGCTAAGAAATCTTTCTGACAGCCAATGACATTTTATATTTTGTAGTTTATTTATATTTATTGTACTTTTCATATTGTTTAACTATGCTTTAATTCATGAAATCAAACTTCTTTGATGTGGTATATTTTCAACATAATGCTACATTGAAAGTTCCTTGAATTCCAGTGCATTCCCTACTTTCTCCTCTATCAATTCAGAGAGTCAGGCCTGATATTGAAGTCTTTGATCTATTTGGAGCTGATTTTGTGCAGGTTTTGAAATCAGAATCTCACTTCTATTTATCACATCTCATATTTATTTTTCTACATGTATCTATCCAGTTTGACCAGCACCATTTGTTGAAGATTATTTTTCTCCAACATAAATTGTTGGCTTCTTTGAAAAAAAAAATCAAGTGGCTGTAGGAATATGTGAGACCTCAATTCTATTAACTTTTCAGTGAGTCCATTTTCATGCCAGTACCATGTTGTTGTTGTTGTTGTTGTTTTTTTAAATCACTATAGCTCCATAGTGTATTTTAAATGGGATGGTGATACTTCTAGGAGGTTATCTATTTATTAACTATTACTTATCAATACCCCTTTGACTACTTTGGCTTTTTGTGCTTCCATATGAAATTTAAGATTATTTTCGACTTCTCTGAAGAATTGTGTTGGAAGTTTGATGTAGACTTCACTGGTTTTGTAGATTTCTTTTGGTAGGATAGCCTTTTTTTTTTACAATATTTATTCTGCCAATCCATTAACATTGGATTTTCTGGTATTCTCAGTAATTCTCTTTACTGATGGTTTAATGTTTCATTCTTCAAGGTTTTTACCTTCTTGGTTATGTTTATCCCAAAGTATTTCATTTTATTTTTGAGGCTGTTTAAATGTGATTGTTTTTCCAGTTTCTTTCTCAGCATGCTTCTCCTCTGTGTATAGGAAGGATACTGATTTTTATGTGTTAATTTTGTATCCTGCTATTTTGCTGAATGTGTTATCAGCTGTATGAGATTCCTGGCAGAATCTTCCATGTCTTTTGTGTATAGATTCATATCATCTACAAATGAGGGACTTCTTCCTTTTCTATTTGTATCTGCTTTATTATTTCCTTACCTCTGTCTAGGATTCGACCACTATATTAAAGAGGAAAGAGTGGATATCCTTGCTGTGGGATAATGCCTTTTTACACTGGTTCAGTAAAATGACAGTTGACTAGTAGGCAGACAGGAAGTATAGGTGGGGCAAACAGATGAGAATAATTCTGGGAAGAGGAAGGGTTGAGTCAGGTGTCACCAGCCAGACACAGAGGAAGCAAGATGTCAAGGCAGAATGGAGAAAAGGTACCAAGCCATGTGGCTAAACATAGATAAGAATTATGAGTTAATTTAAGTGTAAGAGCTAGTCAGTAATAAGCCTGAGCCAATGGCCAAGATTTGATTATAATTAATATAAGCTTCTAAGTGATTATTTTATAAGCAGGCCATGGGACTGTGGGGTCCTGGCAGGACCAGAAAAACCCATCTGGTTATAAATGGCACCCAATATGGGGCATGAACCCAAGACCCAGAGATTAAGAGTCTCATGCTCTACCAACTGAGCTTGCCTGAGTGACACATATCCTTGTTCTGTCCCTTATTTTGTGAATGCTTTGAGTTTTTTTTTCCATTTAGTTAGATGTGGACTGTGGGCTTGCTGTACATTGCCTTTGTTATGTTAAGTCCCCTGTATCTTTAGATTCTCTAAGAATATTAGCCTGAAGGGATATTGAATTTTGTAAAAGGTTTTGTATTTTGCATATATAAGATGATCATGTGGTTTCTGTCTTTGAGTCTCTTTTATGGAGGATTGCATATTTTGATTTTCATATCTTGAACCATTCCTGCATCTATGGGATTGAGCCAATTTGATGTTGTGGGTGATATTTTTGATTGGTTCTTCTATTTTGTTTGCAAATATTTCATTGAGTGTTTTTACTTTAATATCTATTTAATATTTTGGCCTATAATTTTGCTTTTGTTTGCTGAATCTTTTTCTGGTTTTGTTTCCAAGGTAATACTGGCTCTGTAAAAATTATTTGGATTTTTTTTTTTTTTTTTTTTGCCAGAGCTGAAGACTGAACCCAGGGTCTTGAGCTTGCTAGGCAAGTGTTCTACCACTGAGCTAAATCCCCAACCCCAATATGAATATGTTCATTTATTTTAATTTAAGGAGTGTTGATGTTAGTTCTTCTTTGAAAATATGGTAGAATTGTATGCTGAATTCATCTGGTCTAGTTTTTTTTTTTTTTTTTTTTTTGTTGTTGTTGTTTTGTTTTGTTTTAAAGGAGAATTTTAATTACTGCTTCTATCTCCCTGAATGTTATAAGTCAATATAAATCATTTATTTAGGTTTTGTAGAGCATATATATTCAGAAATTCATTTGTTCATTTTAGTTTTTCTAGATTGGTGGAATATAGGAGTTTTCCTTTTCAAAATGTTGTTAACTTTTATGTGTATGGCTGTTTTGCCCATACATGTGTCTGTGCTCCACATGTAACCTGGTGTCTCTGGAGGCTAGAAAAGGGTGTTAGATTCCCTGGAAATTAAATTACATACATTTGTGAGCACCATGTAGTTACTGGGAATTGAACTCTGTTATTCCAGAAAAGCAAAAAGTGCTCTTAACCTGTGTCATCTCTCCATCCTCAGAATATAGATTTTTAAAGTATGTTTTATGATTTGGTGATATTATTTGGTGCCTGTTATTATGTCTCTATTGTCTTCTCTAATTTTAGTTAGATACTCTCTTTTGTTTAATTTGGCTAGAGGTTTGACAATTTTGTTAATATTTCAAAGAAACAATTCATCAATACACTGATTCTTTGTATCATTTTTACATTTATGTTTTATCAAGTTTAGCCCTAGTTTTTATTATCATTCCCAATCAGTTTTGCATATTATTTGTTCATTTTTCTAGGTGCATCGTTAAGTTATTAATATGAGATATCTCCAGTTGTTTTTTAAATGTAGATCCTTAGTGCAGTAAATCTTCCACTGACTTCATTGTGTCCCATAGATTTGGGTATATGTTGTTTTCACTTTCATTTTTTCCCCTATATATTTGAAGTTACTTGATATTGAATAAATAATTGAGGGAATTTCTGTTTTTATATTTAGAAATAATATAACAGGTTATTTTCTATTTTCCTATTTTTCCTAGTAAGTAAATATTTTGATTAGGAAGAGACACTGTTCCTGGACAAGCAAAAATGACATGACCAGGATACCAGTGTGAAATTTTAAGTTTGTTATTATCATTATCATCTTAGTTTGTATACGTATGTACATCTGTGTGAATGCATGAATGCATGGCACTTACATGTGAATGTTTTCTAAGACCATAAGATGGTGGCAGCATTGTAGGTGTTTGTCAGCTTCTGAAAGTGGGTGCTGGGAACCAAACTGAAGTCCTGCAGTAAAACAGGAGGTACTCTTAACCTTTGAGCCATTTTCCAGCCCTTCAAAAAAATTAATGAAGTAAAATTAAGAAAAAATATTTTGCCAGGCAGATCCCAGCACTCGGGAGGCAGAGCCAGGCGGATCTCTGTGAGTTTGAGGCCAGCCTGGTCTACAGAGTGAGATCCAGGACAGGCTCCAAAACTACACAGAGAAACCCTGTCTTAAAAAACCAAAAAACCAAAACAAACAAACAAAAAAAGAAAAAATATTTTGCTAACCATTCTTTTAAACAAGTCAAAGTAGTCAAGTTATTCAGTATAAAATTCTTTTTAAGTTTCTTTCTTTCTTTTTTTATTAGAAAAGGCATTCCTTTTATAGTTGAACTAATGAAGGAGAAGAAACTTCACCAGGATGATCTGAATATATTGGAGTTAGCTTTGATATACCTTTAAAATATATTGAACATTTCTGCATCGCTTACATCTTCTCTGTATATTTGTGTGTGTGTGTGTGTGTGTGTGTGTGTGTGTGTGTGTGTGTGCATGCTCATGCACAGGTGCATACACATGAGAGTGTGAGTGTGTACTTGAACACATATATTGTCAGGCCAGAACAGAACATCAGATGTCTGCTGAATTATCAGTTTGGGACAGTATCATTTCCTGCATTATCACCCTGAACAAAGATTTTTTTTATTGAACCAGAAGCTGATTATTTGGGCTGTGCCACCTTCCTTGTGTGCTTGGGAATCCACCTTTTTCCATGTCCACTGCTGGGGTTGCAGGTCCACACAGACATTCCTGGCTTCTTATGTGGGTAGTGGGGACCCAAACTCACCTCCTCATGATTGCAGAGGAAGCATCATTCCCATTAAGCCATATCTGCAACCTATTGAACTATTATTTTAAATACATATTTTTCATTAACTGCTTTAGGAGGTGACAATTATGTGGAAAAGTCTTGTCTTGATAATTAACAATGTGAAAATATGGTTTTTTTAGGCTCCTATTTCTCACATTTACCTGTGCTATGGCAAATTTCATTAGGTTTGCATCTAAGAGACACAAACTCTACAAGTGAGGGTGGGTTTTACCAATTAGTTTTATAAAGCTCTCTGCTTACTATATTTGTATTTTTAATAGAATAGCTAAACTAATTTCTTCCCTATGCTTTATGTGATTATAGCTGAAGAGGATGACTTTGCTACTGCAAATTTTAAACATTAGATTAATAATATATCTTGCCCATAATTTTCAAGGGAAATTCATAAGATACAAAATTCAAAACGTAGTCAATTGAAAACTAAGTTTTTGTAGATGTTTTAGCTGTTGCACTGAGTGGATATCTGAGACATAGTTACATAATTTCTTAATTTTTTAATTGGTCTTATAGTTTTTACAACAGATGTCCTTTTACAACTGGTCTTTAATCATTCTTAATAACCTGCCTGTGGTTTCCTACATTCATAGTCCCAACTAGTTTATTTTAAATTATATTAAACATCTAATATGGTGAAAGAACATATGATCAATTTTTTTTTGCTGCAAACTGAATTTGGTTAATAACTGCAGACAAAACATCACAGCTGGCACATTTAGCCAATAATGGTTTGTGTGGAGTTTACATTCTGAGGAATAGTCACTATGGGAGTTTGCTGCATGTCTCATAGCCCAGGGCAGTTCTTCATGGATTTACATCTCCCAAACAGGAACTACACATTATGTCTAATCTAGGAGAAGCTTTTACAATACTATACCAAGGGAATCCCAATAAAAAGTCCTTATTTTGTAAACAAACAAACAAAACAGTCAAAAACCCCAAATAACAACAAAAAACAAAAACATATTTAATTGCTTAGCTCAGATATGTCCTATTGGTAGATATTTATTAGACATCATAGAAAATCAGAAAAAGACAACAATGTATCCCATTGTCTCATATTGGTATTATGTTTATAATTTATATGGATACATACACATTTGTCTACAATTCTCTAATTATTATGACGAGAGTTCATTTTTCTAATATTAAATATTATAATCTAAATTTAAGCTTTGACAAGAGTGACTTATTTTTGGTAATACAGAGCACATTAGATGAAAGAGTCCTGAATAGGAGAGTGCAGATGACCAGGAAGGGTTTGTATTTGTAATAAGATATCAGAGGATGCCTAATTTTGGAAGGGGCTTTGCTTTCTTCCCTTTATTGGCATTTGGAATATTCATCCAAAGTTTCTGCAATCTATTGCTGTAGACAGTTTGGAAGTTAAGGATGGGTGAGCTTTAGAAAAATGATCAAGTATGATATAAGTAGAAATTGGGAAGCTCACCATGTTTCTTTCCATTTCTAAGGTGGTTCTGATTCTGAGGAAATGCTTGCTTTGAATTTGGGTCTAGACTTGTCTTAGTTACAGAAATTCTCAGTGTCCAGTGGTTCTTTTACTTTTTCTTAGAGGCAGCCAGGCAACAAGACTTAATCAAATGTCTTATCTATGTGGCTGAATTCTAGCTAACCCTAGTTAAGCTATCTCATTGGGATATCAGCAGATGATATGGCTAAACAATGAAAAAATGTTTTCATGTTCACATGTTTTCTTTCAGTTGCTGAATTTTGTTTAATATGACATATGAAGCAGGGGCTGGAGAGGTGGCTGACCTGGTAAAATACTTGATGTGCAAATGAGTGTAAGAGTATATTGAAGACTGTAAGAGATATGCAAGAGTGTAAGAACTTCATTCAGATTCCCAGAATCTATGTAAAAAGTCTGATGTAGTAGCACAGGTTTATAATCTCAGCTCTGGGAAGGAGGACACAAAAAGACCCCTGGAACTCGCTGGTACTAGTCTTGCAGAGTCTGTCATCTCCATGTTCAATAAGAGACCATGTATCAAAAACTAACCTGGAAAATGCTGACTGGAGTCTGCGACCATCATTCACACATGTGTGCACACACTATGCACAAACACACATGATAAACAATGAAAGAGTGACTTTCAACTGCTCTTCTCTAACATCTTTTTAAGCACGTCTTAAAAGTAAAAAAGAATCTTATAAAAGAAGATGAATGATTTGGGAGAGATAAAGGAGAAATTTCGCTCTAAATTATAACCTTAAGAAGATAAAGGACCGGGCGGTGGTGGTGCATGCCTTTAATCCCAGCACTCGGGAGGCAGAGGCAGGCAGATCTTTGTGAGTTCAAAGCTAGCCTGGTCTCCAAAGTGAGTTCTAGGAAAGATGCAAAGCTACACAGAGAAACTCTGTCTCAAAAAACAAACAAACAAAAAAAGAAAATTAAAAAGTTAACTTATAGATTTGACAGTATTTATTAAATATATCAATTATATGCAATCAAATTTTTGTGTGTAATTATCAAAACTCAAATTTGGTAACTTGTGGGTGCTGACTATAATTCCCAAGTACACATAGGTAGTAAGGAGCATCATTTCTTCTGTGTTGTGTCTAAAGTACATGTTTTATTAATTTTCTGATTTAATCAATATCCTCAACATTATCTTTCCTTTGATATTTCATAGTGTATTTCTCCATATCAGCTTCACATTTATGTGACTGCCTAATGCTATCATTCTTCCTTGATACTATTATACTTGCATTTTCCTTCCTTTCACAAATCCATTGTTATAACATTCTATCCTGCCTCCTTATACGAATATACAGGTAAATGGCACTCCACTATTATATTTTTCATATTAAGATATTTTAAAATTTTATTTATATTTTATATAATTTGTGTTTTCCCATGGATGTCAGGTCCACTAGAACTGGAATTACAGACAGTTGTGAGCCACCATGTGGGTGCTAGCAATTTAACCTGGGTTCTCTGAAAGAGCAGCTGGTGCTCTTAACTACTGAGCCACCTCTCCCGCCCCTGATATTCAGATTTATGTATTATTCACAAAACAGATTTTCAACTTGTCTAGACTGAAACCCAGGGCCCACAGCATTTCTCTCAAAGCCTCCTCTTCAGATTTATGCCTGCCATTTTCTTCTTATTATTTTTTTTAATCTCAGTGTCAAGAGATCAAACCCTGGATATAGTAAGCAAACATTCTATCACTGAGCCAGCCACACCCCCAGATCACCAAATCTACTTTTAATACTTTCAAGTCATGTAATGTTTATTTCACTTCCCAGTTTCCCCTTTGTTGCATTCACTGTGTAAGCATGCTGGGTCTGACAAGAGGATGGTTCATGTGTAAATTTATTGCTAATCATCTTAAGGAGCCCATGAAACTCATGCCATGAATAGAAGACACTCCAATGTTACTCTTCCATGACAATTTCCTTTTATATTAATCCTGATTTTTAACTAACTTCTCATTTGATCAGTGTGTTTTTTAAATATAGTATTCATATATATCTTTGAGGATTTCATACATGTGTACAATATGTTTTGATATATTCGCATGCCCATTGTCATCTCCAACTTCTCCTGGATCTTCTCAGCTATGCACCAACTTCTTGCTATCACTTTTTTCTTTTGTATAACACAATGGCTAGTATGCACAAGAGTGTGGGGCTATCCACTGGATCAGGGTCACCCACAAGGAGGCATATCCCTAAAGGAAATCCCCTATCAGCCATCCACTGTCACTACAACCTTAGCTGATATTAGGGTCTCATGTGCCCCTCTCCCATCCATGCTGGATATTGACTTGTTTTATCTCATACAGTTCTTGCTCTAGCAACCACAGTTGCTGTGAGTTGATGAGTTAAATGGTTCAGTTATATCCAGAGGACACTGTTTTGCTCCATCCTCCCTGACCTCTGGCTCCTACAGTCTTTTTGTCCCCCTTCTGGCATGTTCTCTGTGCCTGGGTAGAGGCATGTGATACAAAGACATTCCAATTATGACTGAACACCCCATATTTAGTCTTTGCCCTTTGACCAATTTATTTTCTGTATTAGTCTCCATCCAATGTGCAAAGAAACTTTTCTGATAAGAGCTGCAAATTACACTAATCTATAAAAATGGAGAAATATACAGTTAAAAGGGCCCTTGATACTATATCCATTTATCAAACTAATAGCAATAGATTTTCCCTTAGAGCCTATGAGTTTCCTAGCCCAAGATTTTTGGCCAGATTTTGTTGCTGTGGAATAAGGTTTAAATCCAATCAGAAAGTGGTTGAGGATTCCCGTGACATACTGCTGTTGCACCTATGGACCTGTCTTGCCAGGCTGCTGGTTTCTGTGGCTTACAGGATTCCCAGCTAGGTAATGCTGTAGATTATTTCTATCTCTTAGAAGTCAACATAGCTCCTTCCAGTACTCTGAAAGATATCCAGCAAGGATTAAGCAACCAGGTCTGTGTTGGCTTGAATTCTCTACATTCTGTGACTTAAGCATATAACGTTTAAACAGTAGAGTCCTGCCATCTTATTCTAGTGGGCATCCAAGAGCAATGGCAACGGCATGCATTTTGATCAGGGTCTCTGCCCCATCAACCAACAACTTGAGGGAAGATGTACCACATGTGGTACTGGACTTTTTATTTGGGGGTTCATGGCTTCTGGAAGGAACACATCCTTGATGTAAAGTAACTCCTTTAAAAACTAAAATGATGCTTATAAAACAGTAAATTCCATTATGACGTTTACAAAAATCCTTAATATTAGTTATCCCTTTCTCCATTTCCTCTTCTGCTCTCTTCCGACATCACTTCCCTCTTGATCTCATTACTCTCCTTCCCTGCTTCATACGGCTTATTTTGTGTTTTGTAGTTAAAAGTTCTCAGTAGAAAGTGGTTTTTATGTGCTCTTACACATCTGAGACAATGTTTCTGCTCCTTTAGTTTGTCTGGGCACATACTTTTGGGAAATGGATTTCCACTCTAAAACTCTTTAGACTGTTACATTGTCTTCCCACATGTCCTCCAGGAGATACCTTAGGAGAAACTGATATTCACCCCTCTGTGTTGAGTCTTTTTCTATTATTTGACAGCTTGAGAGTTATTTGTTTTTAAATCTTGTTATTCCAAAAATAATTTCCAGGGTATATAGGTAATTGTGATTTGTTATGAGATACTGGATTTTCAATGATTGAGTTTTTCTTTCTCAGATCTTACAAGAGGAAAATAACTCATAGGTAAGATAAGGAAATTGTTATTTTAGATGTAAAATGTATTTTAAAAGCTCCTGTATGAAAGGCTTGATTTCCAGCTATTGATACTACCCAAAGGTGATTTATCGATAATGGGGGCACTGGATTGATTAAAAGATGAACCTAATGATGAGTTCAGACTGGAATAAGCTATATGGGGCTGGGCCTACTTGGAGGATGTAGGTCCTTAGCTCTACTTTGAGAAGTGTATCTTTCCTTTGGACCTTTTTCTCTGTCTTTCTCTTCTTCCTGGCTGCTGTGAGGTTGAAAGCATAATCTGCCATATGCTCCCTGCCATGGTGTTTTCACCCTACCCCACAATACTCTAGAGTCCTGTTACCATACATTGAAACCTCTGAATTCATGGGGTTAAACGAGCAAATGAGTATTGCATCCTTCAGTAAATATATTTCTCAGGCATTACATAAGTGATGGAAATGAACACAATAATTATCCCTCTCTTTGGGGATAATCTTGCATGTGATATCCACCAAATTTTGGCCTTTTGGCTTGGTAGAGACCTTGTGCTTGGCTTAGCAGAGCTACCTGCTTGCTCCGCCTCAGTGCTACAGCAGTAGCCCACATGCGTGGCCATGATGACAGATGCCCCAGAATGTCACAGTCTGTGTTTGTTTTATTCCACAGAGCAGGAGGATGAAAATGTGAGATTTCTTCTAAGGTACAAACTCTTTTATGTCCCCAGAGAAATGTAGCCAGACACTGCCATCCACTCATAGAGATGAGTTAACATTTGAGTTTTGGTTTATTTTTTTGTTTGTTTATTGGCAGATAGGAGAGGGCTGTGAAAAAAATGAGAGAGGTAGAAACAACCCCTTAACAGGCTTTTCCATTATTGTTTTGTTGCAAATAATTGGAACTGCAGATCTGCATATGCAGCCCCATTCCTACCTTTTATGATTCAGCCTTAGTTTCCTTTGGCTAATATTACAGTGTCTAAGGATAATTATTTCTTCCTTACAAACTAAAATTCTTGTTTGAGTCTTCTCCTTTCTCCACATTCATCATATCCATTCCAGGAACTTTGACCTCTATTTTTCTCCTTTCTTTATATTCTGGAATGGACTTGACTCTGTCTTTATATTGTCTCTCTCTCTCTATACACACACACACACACACACACACACACACACACATACATACATACATACATATATAAATGGGATTTTGGAACCTTATCATCCTCCAACTTGAATTCTAATAGAGTTACCACATTCTCCCATGTGGTTCTGCATCACACCCATCTCCTTTTCCTCTCATGCTAGTGTGTTTCGTTTTTATCCCCACTCCAAAAATATTGGATGAACTATGAACTTCTGACTAGACATTGTCCTAGGCACCAAGGTATATTGATAAACAATATAACACCAAATTTTTTTAGTGTTTACTGTTCTACTGAGCTATTTTTCACACTTGCTACTATTGCTGCTTGTAAACTCCTATTGTTTCTAACCTAGGTGCTGCAGGCTTGGTTTATTTGGAGGCAATCCTGAAGACCAGCAATAGTGTGTGTACTTTCGACTTTGGTCATTGCTATGCCAGGATAACTACTGAATTGAAGGTCAGGAGGGTTTATATAGCTGCTGGTTTCCATGTACGTCAGTCCATCCTGATGTGGAAAGCATGGCAGGCCTGGTTCATATGGCTGTTGCTTTGCATATCTTGCCCCACAAGTTCGTTAGTTAAGGCTTAGAACATCTTTGGGTATAATTTCTGATCCTTGTGACAGATTTCCTCCAGCCATACCCCTTGCCTCAAAGGACACACAACCTTGCAAACAACAGCAGTAGAAAACTAAGTGTTCAAGCACATGCCTCTATAGGGAACATTTCACATTCAGGTCATGACAGATTACCATTAGTTCAAGTCAGATCGTATCTTGGGAGGCAGCGGTAAGGAAGTGGACAGCTAAATGATGAAGAAAGAGCAAGTCTTCACCAGCTGTTTGGACAATTGAGCAACTGTGGCTTAGATCGCCTGCAGAAGTCTGGTATGGCGGCTGAGGCAATGAAGGTGCAGGAAGCTGTGGTTGGCAGGCACCAAGGAAGCCTCCTCCCGCTAACCCCTGAAGTGACAGGTGGGGACAGGACCCTGAGTGAAGGAAGGAATCAAAGCTAGTAATGTACTCAAGGAGGAAACTTCCAGTGTGAAGAGTGTCGGGCATCCTTACAGTACAGGGTAGTGCCCAGACTACAGGAGCAGGGTCATACCACGGGACAAGCTCAGGCAGATGTGGGCACAAGGCATCCTCATTTGCATATTTTCCACTGTTGACACGATTCCTCCTCAGCTGTGGTGCTGAACAGTTGACAATTGATCTACTGAGGTGTTTTCCACCATCGCTTTCTATGGCTTTGGAGAACTGGCTTCTCCCTTGCTTTGTAGTGCTTTCTAAGGATGCTACCTGTTTTTAACATCCATTTGTTTCTTCAGTTGGTAAATGGCGCTACCTTTTTGTGCATTTACTGCTTTTCTATGTGTCTCTGTACCTTCATTGGCCATCCACACACTGAGGAGGCAACAGGAAAATAAAACATTACCAAGCACCAAATTGGGTCTGTAGTTTGTGTAGTTTGTCTTTCTGTCTTCCTCTTCTCCCCCCGACTCCTCCTTTTCCTCCTCCTCCTCCTCCTCCTCCTCCTCCTCCTCCTCCTCCTCCTCTTTTCTTTGTTTTTGTCTGCAAAAGAAGTCTTTATTCCTATTCCCACTGCAAGCCGAGCAGCTGAGTCTTCGGTTTTGATTTTCTAAAGGACAATGAAATGAGTGTTCATGCACAGATGCAAACAGGGCCTGTAATACAGGCAAGGGCACAGAAAGGAGGAACTCTGTGTGGAATAGCACCCGAGAACAGGCTTAGTCATGGAAGTCTTTCCCCCTTCATCTGCTCCTAAGTGCATGGGTCCCTCAGTGATCTGAGAAGAGAGACACTAAAGGCAGAGAGCTTTGGGAGTACTGGCTAGAGACTGCCAAGGTTACTTGTGCAGTTTCAAACAGCCATGGCTGTGAAATTCTGTTTCTCAACATTCCCCACTCCTGATATTTGTTAAAAGGTTGTTTACATGCATATGCAACCCTGTTCCCTTTGTGTCTACAGAGCTTTATGTAATTCTTGGCATGCTAGAATCAAGCTGTTCTCCATCCTTTCTTTTCAAATGAGAAAGTCTTACCACAAAGCAAGTACTAATAATGTCCCCTTAGGTAGAATGCTGCACCAGTGCCTGGGCATAACAGTGTTAAACTAAAAAACTACACAGTTCATGCTTCATAGCTGGCCTCAGTGCCCAGCTGGTAGGCTGTCAGAAATCAGTCCTGTCTTATAAGTAGTAGGGGGCAGAGATAGGATGTAGCAAGGCAAACAGCCAGCATGAGGAGGGAGGCCTGTGGGCCTTTTGCTTTTATTTCTTATTTCATTGTTGCCTTAGGTGAACAGGTGTTCTCTTTCTGGGAACTCCATCAGGTATCTTTTTAAATCCACTTTGAGTCATTTTCCAATTCTTTCTAGATCCCGGAATGCAGTGGGTATTTGCTTTGGTTGATTCCCTTTCTTCTGGGTTTGTCTTGCATTTACAGTTATTTGCAGTTACTGGCAAAGTGAAAAAGTCCATAGGAGAGAACTCTATCCAATGATTTATTTCTTTGAGAGTTTCAAACTCATGGGCCAATCCTGTGATATATCAGTTGTAAAATTTTAAATACATTTACTGTATTTAATACAAACTGTGTATTTAAAATTTAAGGGGCTGGGGATGTAGCTCAGTGGTAGAGCGCTTGCCTAGCAAGCATATTGCCCTGGGTTCGATCCTCAGCTCAAAAAAAAATTTATGCTCTTCTCTGAATCAAATATTTTCTACATTTACGAAGATCTCATTAATTTATGAGTACCACTGGAGTTTGTAAAAATATTTTCTTCTTAATGCCCAAACTCATGTTCTAAATACTTTCCTATTCAGTTTACATACTGGCACATATGAACATATGAAAACAAGTATTTTGATGTATGCACATTTTCCTTCACTTAGTTTCTAATCAAGATCATTTTAATAATCAAATGATTACATATAAGTGTATATATTTCATAGTTTTATGCAAGAGTTATTGCATTGTAATTACAACATTGCTAAGTAAATACTGGGATACCTCTGGGTGAATATTATTTTGTTATAAGAAAGTAATAGTATTTATGTTTATAACTTTAAACATAAAAAGTGTTTTCTAATACATTTTGGAAGTGTTAATGTATTTCTCATACCAGAGTGAAATATTTTTAACTCTCTAATGGCCAATGTTGGATGGCTAGTCACAGTTTCAACAGAATTTTACTGATTTATTTATAAGGTATCTTTTGTCTTTGTATATCTATGTGATGACACATCTCAACCTACAGGAAAGGCTGTTTTCCCACAAGTTAGGAAGACCTTGTCAACTTGTCTTCTGTGTACTGAATTGGAGTGGACCAAGACTCAGCAGGAAGAAAAGACTATCAATACCTAAGGATTCAGGGAAATCAGCCCAGCAGGGACAAAACCCAAGTCCTGATCTTGAGCCAGAAGGGAAGAAATTAAAAAAGTTGTCCATGAGGGTAATTGACTCCAACTTGTATAAAGAAGCCCTAATGGTCAAAGCAGAAATCAGAGAAGGGAACCACACTGCTAAAGAGATAGCTCTTTAAGTTGGAATCTATATGCCTGTGAGAAGACAACACACACACACACACACACACACACACACACACACACACACACCCCACTCAAACACATATATACATATGTACATCCATACATGTATCAACATATATACACATATACACTCACATATATACTTTCACAGATGATAAATGAATAGACATAATGTGTATTATGTTGCTTTTCAGAAAAGTTCTATGAGAAAATTTTATTTCAATCTAATAGAAAGGAAAATGAACAGATAATGGACTGGCATATTCCATCTGGAAATTGAGAATGCTTAATTAGCTGACATTCTTAATTTCTAGATCATCCCCCTTCACTTTTGTATCTTTTGCTGCAGTCACATTAGACAAGAATACAACAGACTGGATTCTTGTCTATCCACATCGACCTCTCACCCCTATATTAGCAGCAGGGGATTTAGAACCTATCTCTACTTTCTTTAGGGTCAGGTACATCACGGAAAGGGCACAAAAAAATCTCTTGATGCTATTTATAAGTCTTTAAACAGCATCTTCTGGAGCTTGAGCATCACAATGTGAGGAATGTATTTTGTGCCAGGCATTGAAATAAAGATAGTTGGAAGTAAATATGTGTATCCCATGCATTCATGCATGTGTTTATAGGAATCTAAATTAAAGGTGGTATAAGGAGTAAATCACTTCTTTCTTTATTTATTATAGTGAGATTACCCCTGGATATGTCAACCTTATCTGAAGGTATAGATGTGAAGACTGGTCACAACTTACTCTCAGGTGATGACTTGTAGACTATGTCATTTGATGCTTTCACACACATCTCCAGTCAGCTTGAGCAAACATCCACACTTGCACATTCTCTATGTAATCTCTTTAATGGCAGGTACCTAATGTGGAAGAATCTACAAATTGTAAGTCTGACATGAAGCACTATCAATTTCTAGCTACATGTAAACTTGTGCATCACTGTAAGCAATTTGTATAGTTAATTTCATTCCCCATTCCTCCTCAAACCAACAAGTGCTCATTTGGTAGAAATTGCTTATAGTAATTTTTGAAGACAATTGTGTATTAAAGGTATCAAAAATTTCTAACCATTATTCTTATTAAATAATCATTTGTTACACATGTGCAGCTGTCCCTTTTTAGACATGCACTTAAAATTTTTAATTTAAAAATTATTTGATTGTGTGTGTGAGAGTGTTTTTTCTGCATGTACATCTGTATCACATGTGTGCAGTGCCTGCAGAGGTCAGAAAAGGGCACAGGATCCCTTGGAGCTGGAATTACATATTTTAGCAGGCCTCCATGTGAGCAGTTGAGTCATCTGTCTAGACCTCAGGCATGTACTTTAAAATGTGCATTTGGTGAAACATATTTTTAAGTTACATGTTTGCACTGGTGGTTTACCATAAGTCATTAGTGAAATATCCATGCATAGTTTTCAGAATAACACATTGTTGTAATAATTGATGATGAGATCTCAATGAATTAGCAGAAATGAATGATTTCCTTATTAATGTGTGAAGTCCAGTGCATATTAATGAAGTGGAAGGATGTAATTTTGTTACATTCAGTCTTTCAGGAACTCACATTCTTCCTACATCGTGATATGCCGTCTCTGTGATCTCAAGTTTTACCACTGGTTCTCTCTAGCCCTAACTAATGAATGAGGGAGAAGAGAAGGGAGGCATAGGAATAGGAAATGCTTCAGAATAGGTCTTGAAGTATGCATACTTCTATCCCTATTTCATTGACCAACCAAGACTCTGAGGGTTGCACCTAACTGCATTGGATTCTGGGAAAGGAAACTACCAGCTCAGAAAAAAAATAGAAATAAAATGTGGGAAGAATTAGTTACATACATATTTTTCCAACATAATAAACATGTATACTGTTAATGTGAATGTGAACCCCTGAGTGCCAGGACTGTTATTTTATTCATAGGCCCTGAATTTTGTTAAACTAGCTCCCTCTAAGCTTCTTATTATTTCTATTCATTTCTGTTCTTACCCACGCCTCAATTGCTTAATGCTATGACTTTTGACCCTCTTCCTAGAGTGACTGAATTTAGCTAGATGTTATCAGAATAGTAATTTACTTAACTGATTCCCATTATGATATAGTTAATTCTAAAAATTCTCTTAAGGGCCAACATGGGATGCACTCTTGATATTGGCATTCATACTGCTCACTTAGGCATTTTCAGTGTGCCTTTAGACTCTGGAGATGCAGAGCATATGTTTTCAGCATAACTGCTGTTCCACTTGCCTATGCCTAGGTTCAAACTGTGCAGAGTTGCTTTTAACACAACCACTGATCTATTTTATCTATTGTTTTTCTCCTGCCTAAAGTAAAGATTTGATTTGATTTTGAGCATTGATAAATTCAAACCACTGAGATATTGTTCTTACTGTATGGCACTTTCATTTCCAGTATCCATGAGGAACTTAGTTGACTCACTTGTTAATTTCCATTTCTCAAACTTTTTCTGACCATAAGTCAAGATCTGGAGTAAATCCTTTCAAATGAAGCCAATAGTCAAGAGTAAAGGAAAATCATTAAAATAAGAGATTTCTAAAAGTAGGTGACTTTCACAAATAATCACAGGTTTCATGAGGTAGGAAGGTTTGTAAGAAAGATGTTTCTTGTATCCCTTTTCTGCTACATTTTTGAATGATGCCAATAAGGTCAGATCAATTTAAATCTACATATGGGTAAGCAAAGGTATATTATTAATAGTTATTCAACATTTTCCTCATCATTGAGACAAAGGAATCAGCTCTTGAAATAAAAGGATGAGTGCCTACCAAGAAAGGCACCACAAGGTGGGTAGCCAATCCCACCTGATTCATTTATGTATCATCCCAGTTTCTGCATCTACATCCAAGACACATACTTTTAAAGAAGAAGGCTGACATCTTCACACTTCTAGGTTACTTAGAACCAATTCTAATTCTAAAACTATTTCTACCAAAGAGGCTAATTCTAATATTTCATCAGTTTCTAACTTACTTGAGTTTTACCAGCCCTATTCCTTAACCTACTCATTAATGGTATGAGACCATGTATAAGAACACTAATTGTCCACCAAAGTATTATTTCTTCTTGGCTCCAGGTTAGATAGTCTTTCCAGACTGCCTTGTATGTCTGTGTTTCCATGTCCCATGGTTCCCTTAAGTGAGAGTGGGTCTATCTCATGTGAGACCTAGCATGTCAGCCTTCTTCATCATTCCTTATGGCTGACATTTAACAATGTAGTCACTGAGACTGGGGGTCACTCAGAAGTCAAAGGATGCAAATACTGGGTTTGTGAATGACCATGTGAAGTAGACTTGTTCTAGTGTCTTGAACTCAACTATCACAATGTTTCCTTGATCTTTAAGACAAAATAATTGGCAGGAGTCATTTTTCTTTCTATATATAGTAATTTAAATTGTAATAGGCCTTGAAGTTATTTTAATACCGTGGAATACCAAGATATGCTAGGATTCTTTACCATGAACAATTTGTCAAGTGTGTTACAAATTTGTGTTAATTTGTGTTCAAGTGTACAAGGGAACTGAAATAAGTTACTGGGAAGAAAGTGTCAGTAAAATCTGTATGTCACTCCTCATTTTACCTTGTTTTGTGCTGTTTTCTGTATTTGTTACCCATGTAGTGTAGCCCCATGCTTACAGATATAAAGTAAATATCAAGCATTTCTGGTTTAAATTGTACATCTGTACATGGTGAGTTTTGCATCTTGATATGTCATCCCTTACATTGTATGTTCTTTCTGTAATATGAAGTTTATAATATTATCAATGTCAAAGAGAATATATTCTATAACAATGTAGAGTGATTCTGTGTGTGTGTATGTGTGTGTGTGTGTGTGTGTGTAAAGCTCTATACTCTTTTAAATCAATAGAATTATCAAGTGCACACGTCATTTCCTATTCCTGCTAAAGCACATGTTGTTATCACATCATCCTTCTGGTCAGGAGTCTAAAATATACCTTTCTTGGGTAAAATCTAAGTGTCCACAGTGCCCAATTAGTTTTTGTAGTCTCTAGGACAAAATACTGTTTTCCATGACTTTTCCAGATCCTCCGAATTTGTAGCTTAGATCTCTCCTACTTCATCTTCATAATCAGCCTAGTTAAGTTCTTGTCCTCACTGAGTCTTCCATATCTCCTCCATGTGTCTTCCTTCACATAAAAGTATATCATGATGTTATTGTGTCTACCCAGAAAGTCAATATAACTTCTTTAATTGTTGCATGCTACTGCAATATTCTTTTGCCACAAAATATAATATATTCCAATGTTCTAGTCATTAAAACAAGGACGTCTTTGGTAGGTGCTACCTACTACAGCTTAGTACTCACAGCTAGATGATTGCTCCTATTCTTATGGAAGCCTATTATAGCTGGCAACTTTTGCAGTGATAGATGATAATGATGAACCCAAAACAATTATGGTCATATATGAGAAGACCACTCAAATTACAATGTAGACAGAGAGAAAGAATGTATTTTCTTGGATTCATCCTGGTTGAAACAGATCGCTTCAGTGAGGAGCAGGTAGAATTAGCTGTGATTAAAAATACAATCATTATTAAAAAGTTTTAAATTATTTTGAAAGTTATAGAAAAGAACAAAGACTTTTCAGACAATATAGTAATATGAATAATCTCTATGGAATGTTCATCCTAATAGCCACATTAGAGAATGATTGGAGAGATATAATTCTAGAAACATCCACTGAGTGGTAAATGGTAGTTGTCGGGTTAGAGAAAGAATGTAAAGCTGATTTCAGAATTATGCAGGAGGCAGATTCCATGTACTTATTAATACTTGATTAGATATAGAAATAGCATCAATTCCATAAGAACTCAGACTCTCTTAGGCAATGTAAGTATATTTTTCAGCAGCTCAAGATTATTTTATTGCTTTATGTATATGGATGTTTTGTCTGCATGTATGTTTGTTCACCACATAAGTGCAGCATCTGCAGAGGCCAGAAGTGGGGGTTAGAATCTCTGGGACTGCAGTAATAAACAATTGTGAGCCATCTCTTCAGCCCCAGTAAATGCTAGTATTCGTTAAAATAAATATGCAAGGAGGAACAGATCTATAGAGAGAAAGAGTCTTTTTTGACATACATGGTTGAGTTCCCTGTGGGATATCTAGGTAGAGGTTCAGTTGGAAATAAGAGAAAGGAGCATGGCATACAGCAGCAAAGTGAGTGAAATACAGTTAAGATTTGACACTTAAATGCCTTCTTATGGTCATTGTGCCAAGCTGAGTCACAATTTTATCAGTTACATATCATTTAGCTGCTTCTGATGTGGACCTCTGGGGTATTCAATTCATTGATATAAACTACCCTACCTTTCAGGTTCCATGGGTAGGAGGTCTGCTCTTAGTCCAGTTGTCAAAGGACCAAACAGCAACAACAACATCAGAACAGCAACAAAATCAACAAAATGAAGTGAGCATTAGATATATAAGGAAAAGAGGCTCCATTAACATCATTTTCTCCTTCAGAAGTTAATAATGGAATAGAGGAAGAACGTCACAGTGTGTGTGAACTTGGATGTCTGAAATTCAGTTCACTGATAGGGCTTGGGTGTCCATGAACACTTGCTAAATGAAAGTGAATCAACAGTCACAGAGATGCAGGAGAGGTCACATGAAGACAGAGAAAGGTGTCTGACAAGTTGAATATCTTGTCAAAATAAATCGATAATGACTTTTTTGACATATCTGGGAAACTATTTTTTTGAAGTCTCTTCCAAAAAGAATTTAGAGCTGCACATTGTGAGCAATGGCAATGACAATAGTATTAAGAAGGGATTTAATCTTTCAAAGGGTCACAGAGGAACACATTTCTTTACATACATGCATTATAGTACAATTGGTAAAACAAACAAACAAACAAACAAACAAAACCCCCAAAACCAAAAAAACACATCTGTTTCATTTAACCCCTTTATGTTTATTTTCCAAGAAGCTTTAGTGAGAAAGCAGGGCCTTAGTGATTTTGTCTTTACTATTGCAGGTTGAGTCTGAAATGGATAAAAGAGTTTTGATTGTGTGGATTCAGGATCAGACTCAAAATTGTGTGCCATTGAGTTTGATCACCATTCAAGCCAGGCTTCTAGGCTTTTGACATTGTGAAGAAATGGTGACAGATCAGAGGATAAAAAGAAAAATCATCGCAGATAAAATTCAGTTCACACATCTTAAAGACAGGTGTGCACTCTATACCGTCGGGGTGCAGGGTCAAGCTGTTAGTACTGATGAGATGGCAGCTCTGGAGAACAGAAAACATTTGATGTTGTGATGACAGTGAGTGACCAAGACATTGATCTTTAATCCCTGTGTTTGCCAGAGGGAAAAAGTGAGCAGGGCAGCAAAATAAACACTCTCAAAGCAGCATCCTCAAATGCTGCCTGAAAACCTCAAGTCTCCCCTTCTTTGGGGTGCAGATGAAAATCTAACCCTGTCTACTGAAAGTCATCTTTTCTTTTTCTTATCTTTTCCTTGCTTATAACAATCAAGGAAGAATTGCAAAAGAATAGCTCAAGGAATTTTTCCTGAATTATATTAATTCATTTTTGTTTGTGCTTCATGACATATTTTCCTAATTTATTTACAACAGCTAATAAATTTCATTTTAATAGTGTTAGTCCTTAAAATTAGAATTACGAAATCTCAGAATTTTAAAGTCTATTTAATCAAAAGCAAAAATTTGCCTTCTTTATTGTCTTACATAATTCTCATTTCAGGAAGGTAATACATCATAAGAATGATTACTGCTTTAATAACTGTCAATTCATTTTGATGTAGATTGCAGGATTAACATGAGTAAAAACAAGAATCATATAGAGAGAAAGAGAAAAGGGAAAGGGAAAAGAGAGGGAATGTGTGAAAAACAGAGTTACAATACATGGATAGAAAACCACTTTATCTAGAGATATTATAAACTAAATATTCTGGAAGAAGTTATGACCATTGACTTAAAAGCTATAATATTAGAATTAGAAAGGGTAAGATAAAACCTGGGGTGTTCTATAGAAATCAGTAAATGGCTGTAGATTTCTTGGTTTATTTTATTTAAGGTCTGAGTTCCTTTTATTCCAACTGCTACTGCTTCAAAGAAAAAAAAAATCCACCCACTCCTCAAATCTCTGTCTATATGCAATTTCCATGCTCCCCGGAGGCTTAGTGAGTTGTGTAGCACTTTTCCAGAAAAGAAGATTGCCTGGCTAAGAACTGTAGCAGATTGCAGCCTGGGTAGAGCTCAGCTCTCAGCATTTCCCAATAATGTAGTTCTGAAGTCTCTTGGTGGTTCCAGGAACCCTGTTACCACTCTTCGCCCAGGTTGATGGTCTCAGACTGCAACAGCATGCTCTTATGGAAACAGAATGAAGGCTTGGCAAAACCCTACGCTGTATTCCCCAGTGAATGAGTATAGTAGATAACAGTAGAATACCCATGGAGTTAAAATATTTATACTAGTACTGTATAAATATTTCCATTTGACCATTTAATGCAGTTTAGAAAATGAAATCTATTTATGTTAAAAATTACTTTCAAAAGATCTTTACATTTCAAGAATCAGTGAGTTAAAAGTGAGTAGTATACTCTTTGATTTTTAAAATTTTTGTTCCAAATTAAGCAAATTTCTTTACTATGTTACTTATGAATGTATTATTCACGATTACTTTTCTAAGTATATGCTTACATAAAGTTTGGTCTATTATTGTGTGTACATGTATATTGTGTGTGTGTGTGTGTGTGTGTGTGTGTGTGTGTGTGTGTGTGTGTGTCTAAGTGCATGCAGAGGACCACATGGAATGGTAAGTTCTCTACTTTCATTGTGGGTTCCAGGGATTGAAGTCAGATTTCAGGCTTGTGCAACAAGTACTTTCATACATGGAGTCTCCTTGCAAGCCCAAATGTATATTCCCATAATGGCTGTACTCTGGGTGAAGGAGCACAGAGTGTAAATAACTCCTGAAATTTCTTACTTTGTAAAACATTAACTAGGAATTTTGCTCATATCTCCTTTGACTTGAAAATTCAGATACCAGTAACTATTTAACTGGGAATGTTCCATGACAAAGACACACAGCCAAGTTCATGAGAGGTGTAAGAACTGAGTAACTAACTATAGGGAGAGCCCAGGGGAGAGGGGCTGCCACAGATGTACAGTACTGTAGTCACTATTTACTCTGCAAATGATGTTCAGATTAAGGTTGGAGAGAGTTCATTTCTGACATGGCCAACTGTCTCTTCCTTGACTATGATGCCCTCAAAAAGTGGTAGTGGTAGTAATAACCACCCACCTACCTTCCTCCTAAAATCATCAGAGCAGTACAGAGGTGGTGCCCATCCATCCCTGTGAGTTCTGGTACTCTTGACTCACACCAAGCTAAAGATTTTTCTAAACCCCAAACCCAATCCACTGTGAAACGAATATCTTCTAGAATGCCAGAACCTAAACTGAATTAGGCAGGTGTAATCATACTCCATATGGAAGACCACTTATAAATATTGCTCAGTGTGGAGTAAGCGTAGCCTTCCCTCTGGAAAACTGAGCAAAAAGGAAATTAAGCACGATAACATTGGAGTTATAAACGATATTACAATTAAAACCGGGAGACACGGGTGTCTATTTCTTAAGAAGGAAATTACTTCCAGAAACAAAATAGGTAAATAGCTTCATGTTGAATGTTCTCAGATTTTTTTTCATAAAATTATTAACCAGGAGAGCTGATTGCAGTCTATTGTAATTTTGACTGAAATTGGTTGTTTTGTAAGTTTTAGTTTGTTTTTAAAGTAAGTAGACTACTGATACATAATTGGGAGTATTTTCATTTTAATGTTTTATTCGAGCATATTAATTATATATAACAATATGTCTTATTATTATATTTTATTACATAATGTATTTCAATTATGTTAACCCCAATGGTACACTCTCTTGTTCCCCTCCCACCTCTGTTAATTCTCTTCCTCTCCCTCTTCCCACTCAGTACTCCTTCAGCAGGCATGTTTCTTTTTCTATGACACATTGGGCTCCTTAGGGTGATTTACAGTTATGCAGTGGGAGAGTGTATACAGTAGGATGCACACTTTATCAGTGGGGACACTTGGAAGAAAACGTCTCTTCCTCTTCCATGAGTTGTCATCTGGACTTAAATTCCTGTGGAGGTGTGGGGCCCCATGAACTCTTTCCCTTCCCATCTTGTGGCGATCTGTATCAGCTAACTACAGGTTCGGTAATCAGAGTTCAAGAGTGCAATATCCAGTACCAAGCTGCTTTCATGTTTAGAGCTCTATAGTAGAGTTTGAGGTCAGGGAAATGGGAGGGACAGTGTGAGGTAACCATGTAGACCAGCAGGCACTGCATTGCATATGTAGAAGACAGCTGGAAAGAAAAGTAACAAGGAGTGTTTGAGCAGATCTCATCTGAGGCTCATAAGTTGTTTTGGCCAATGCCGGCCTTAAAGGACCTAACGGTGCATCTCTTAAGCCTTTCTCCTATTTACTCATTATACATTGAGTTCTTCTTTGAATTAGTGAACTGGAAATGGAGTTCAAAAATTCTTCGACTTTGTACGCTACTACATTAAAAAAAGGAGTGAGGAAAATATGGTTTCAACAGTATGATATCTATGTTAACAATGACTGTTCTCTGATCCTGTGTTGACTGTATATAAATATACTTAAATTTCATATTTATGGAAAGGAAAAAAAAGAGTGCAATATGCATGCCACGCCCATCAGTTGGTATTCTATATACCTCTTCCTGCTCCTCTCAGCATTCACATTCTTGATGCTGCTTCTTGTACAACATTCTCTAAGCTTTGTGAAAAAATGTGGTTAGCCAAGCTGTTCATCGAGAGAAGAATGGACAAGGATAATATTGTGTATATACACATGAAGTATTATTTACCTACAAAGAAAAGTAAAATTAAAAAGTTGCAGAGAAATGGGTGGAATTAGAAAATATGTTAAGTGAGACAACAGGCTCAGAAAAACCCAAACTGTATGTTCTCTCCCATATGTAGATCCAATATTCTGTCTCCTAAATATGTCTGTTTATGTCTGAATGAGTATGTGGGTAGCACAAGGAAGTAAATGGGACCCATGACAAGAAAGAAAATATCCTTTAAGGCAGTGGGTAGGTAGTTATGAAAGTGGAAGGGAGAATAGTGGGAAAATGAATGTTTAAGGAATGAGTGTGCCATGGAGATGAGGAACAAGATACCAGGGAAAACCAACCAGAATTCAGGAAAATTAAGCCACAAGGAAATATTATGCTTACTAAGCTAATAAAAATAAATGAATAAACAAACAAATAAATAAATGTTGGAATGAAGATAACTGTGTGCATGGATAAAATTGCTCCCAGAAGCCAGGGGTTACTAGACAAAAATCCCAGTACCTTCTGTATGTTACCTCTCTACAAGTTGAGTCTTCAAAGGTAGTATAAGCCCCACAAAACAATACTGGCAATTGCTTTTATTGTTACTTGATCACTAGAATTAATTGGTGAGAACCTGTAGCTAATGAAGCCACATACCTGGTTTGCAGGACATAGCAACAATAAGCTGGAACTGGAATGGAATTTTCCTCTCTGTTGGATAGATTTCAGAGTGCTGGAAGTTGCTAAGCAGGATGCTAGGAGAAAATTGTCATTGACTATCTTACTCATGTCTGGGCCCTGTGTGCAACGATATCAACCAGCCAGTCAAGATGCGTCCTCTGGTATTGAAATGTATGTCTATAATAGGTGATTGCATTCTATCTGACTTGAGAACAGCTCCCTAGGAGGGAATTAACATCTGACACTGTAAACCCAGTCAAAGGCCCACGGTGGAGAGTCAAAGGCCCTAGTTGGGAAGTTATTGCTGTAACTTTGCTAAATAGGCTTGGTGTGCCATCAGATAACTTTCTAAATGAATCTGTTTATGCATATCAGTTAGTCTGTTGTGAACTTTGGTCAAGGAGGCTTCTACTTTCAGTGTGTGAGTGGGACGAGTTGGCAGCAGCAGAGTTATTATTGCTCAAAGAATAAAAGCTGTTAAACGTTCATTTTTAAATGGAACATCTAAAAGAGCTCTCCAAGGTTTAGAGAACGCTGAGGAAGAATGTATTTTCAAGGACTAGGCCCCACAGTTTCTTTAAGAAGATCTCAGGTTATGCTAAGAGAGGAAAAGTCTGTCTGGGTTGATCCAGCTTGTTGGATCACACTTGTATTTGGATGGCTCACAGGTGTTTTGTCCAGTCCCTGCTCTCTCTCTCTCTCTCTCTCTCTCTCTCTCTCTCTCTCTCTCTCTCTCTCTCTCTTCCTCCTCCTCCACTTTCCTCTCTTCATTCTCCAAGCCCAGACCTCTCAGCCAGCAATACCAGTGTTTTCTGTTTCTGTCACTGTAGGATTCTTTAGCCTCCAAGATCAATGCCATTGGTTGTGTTTTCTTCTTTCCTGTCCAGATTTGCCATAGAGGCAAACAGTTCCAGGGACCACACCTTGTACTTTTGTGTCACAGACTTTTCCTTGGCTCTCCTCACAATTTATGAAGCCCCCATTGATGTCTAAATATGTTTCTCACTAAATAGCACCACATCACATTTCTTGCACCTCTAAAGTGAGGGCTCTTACTCTCAACTATCTTAAGGAAAAAACATTAGACCCTCTGTGGTGATATTTTGTTAGCAATTTTTTTCTCCACTTTTAACAATAATAACCTATTTTCTCTCCTTGGTGTGCTTATTATATCTTCACACTGCTTGAAATGGATCTCTAAGGTCTCTTTGCTGAGAAGAATCCATTCTTGTTTGAGTTCCTTCCTGTTCTCCCTCATTCCTCTTGCTTTCCCATTCAGTGCCTTCATCTCCTTCCTCCCAAATGCTTCACTGTAAAAACCCTTAAAAGTGCTCTGCATTCTTGAGAGCATAGAGATCCTCACAAACATCCTCTGGAAAACTGCAAGTTCTTGGTCCTTTAAGTGTCTAGGCACAGACACAGATGGATTAGACAATGCTGCAAAGTTCAGATGAATTGGAATTTGGGATAGGAAGACAGAAGTAAGAGCTTGTATTCTAGCTGGGCGTTTCAGAAAGGATTAGTGGGCATTAGGTATATTTCACCATGAAGTCATATTTTAACACAGCACCTGCCTGTAGGACCCTGGTGAATAACATAGACAGAAGCCTTAGGGGACAGGAGGCGATTATAGAAAAACAGTAGAAATTACAAGACTAACTGGTACTTTTCTAAATTCCAGGGCATTTCTGGGGAGAAATGGCTTAGCTGTCAGATGTGTTCCTCTGGCTAACTATCTCATAATGGTAGATAGTTTTAAAAATTGTTGCTGCCAACATGATTTTTAAATTAGACCAATTAGACTTCAGAGTCAGAAGTCTAAAACCCTGATGCATGTAAGAAGTGGTAATTCTGCTTTGAGAAAAAAAAAAAAAAAACAAATAAACTAGGGTAACTTTTTTAGCGGACACCAGAAACATTCCTCAGCTGGTAAAGTACTTGTGGGGTAAACATAAAGGCCCAAGTTTGAAAACCAGATCCCAAGTAAACTTGACATATAAGGTGATGCAAATTTGTAATCTTAGCAGAGATAGGAAGATCCTTGTTGAGCCATCCTACCCTAATTTGTAAGATACTCAATGACAGACCTGGCTTCATAAACAAGGTGGACATCTCCCAAGCAATGACACCTGAAGTTGTCCTCTGTCCTCCACATATTCACACATACACATGCATACATAACTGCTTGTATACAGGTGTAACTCTGCATAGACAAGCAAACATGTACACAAACATACACCCAAAGAAGTGCTGACTTGATTTACATGCATATCTTTAAATGCTTCTTAGTCTTATTCAATCACTTTTTAATAAATTGTTGAGCCTGCTAGCAATCTAGCTATTCTAGAGGATCCAAATTTATTATGATATGTATACATGATATGCATATATCTGTTTTAGGTGAAAGGTTTTATGAATGTGGGGAAATTAAGTGAATAACCTGTAAGGATGCTCCCAATGGAAACTAAGGATTGCTGAAAATGCCTGCAGAAAAAGAAGAAAAATATCATCAAGAGAGCAGATAGAAAAACTGTGGGAGGAGAGGGGATAGGTGTGTTAGCGGGGATTCCTCAATTTTAGCGTAGGAATGTGAATAGGAGCCTGGCCTAGTTATTGCAAAGTTTCAATATTGGCATTAGAGAGATAAGGGTAGAGACAAATACATACATAAAAAGAGTGAAGTTATCTTCTCTCTCTGGTCACTTCCAGGGACAGCCTTCATTTGACCTCTCATGGGCTTCTAGATAAGCCTTTCTGCAGTCCATGTCACAACAGAATGGGCTCTGACGCCAGTCTGTCTCTTTGATTACTTCTATTTCTTTATCTCCTACCACAAGGCAGAGAACTGTCTTTGCTTAAGCATGACTTGGCATATGTAAATGTTAGCACAGGTGTGCTGCTGCATTGAGGTGAGGGAATGAATGGATGGGCACAGCCTACCTGCAACTGTTCTGTCTCAAACTCACTTGGACGGCACTTCATTAGTCTCTGGTAGGAGCCTTCTGTGTTTAGGATGGCCACATAGTTTATAGAAGAGAAATGGACAACAAAATCAATATACTAAGATACCAGGAATGAAATAAGACTGTTCAGAAAAAACTGTCTTTCCTAGATTTTCTCATAGGGATCCTGAGGCCTTTCCCTAGTTTTTTTTTTTTTTTTTTCCCCCATAGGTGAGAAAGAGTTTCACTTAAGGAAACGAGAGAATTTTTGTATTTTTTATGGACTTTTTTTAAACTAAAGGAATTCTTACAAAAGATTGCTATCTTGACTATTTGAGCTTGATTCCAGACATTGTCCTAGACATTGTAAAATTAAAAGCAGGGGTCTACTCTAACATTTTCTAATACCTTTTTTTTTTAAAGCCTGGAACTCAGAAATCACTGGAAATTGTTACTAAGAAACAGATTCAAATGGAAAATGACTTCTTGAAAGGACTATGTTGAATTTTTTTTGGGAATCCAGGAACCTATTCCTTATGAAAACTCCTAGTGATTCTAGGGTATAATCAGATTTAGGAGTAATGGGAAGAGACATCTGTGAGATTCCTTCTGCATTAGACTCAAGAACAAATACTTTGCATTGGCTAAGATAAGACACGTGGAAAGATCAGAAGTGTGAATTTGTAGGTCTTAGAACAGTACCCCTCCACTCCAGGTCCCATTTGTTTTTACTTACATGCAAGGTGTCTATCTCCAACATTCTGAGCTGAAGATAGGTTCAAAACCAGCTGACTTATTTTCATTCTCTACTTTTTCCCCTCAGAATGTTTACAACAGATTATCTAATAGCCTGTACTATGTGTTCTTGTTGCTTGTTCTCCAAGGGACATGACTGCTTTTCACTAGTCACCACCCTGAAAGGTTCTGTCACCTCCTGATATGGTGACAGTGACTAAAGTCATGAACCTTTGTAATCACACTCAAACTGTAACAACACAGATGCAGCTATTAGAAAAGGTCACTTTTTGTCATACTCTTTGAGCCAACATTTTCTATATTCTACATTAGAAACATACAACTCAGAGATGTAAGCCCTTAGTGGCCTTTGGGCATATCTGGGTCACTTTGGCACTTTGTCTGGAGCCTGGAAATAATTGATTAAAAGATACATAAGGCATGAAAATGGAATATTGGGGCCAGAAAACAACTTCTAGTTGCTTTGTGAGTAGAAAAAAGCAAAGGTGAGCTGGGCGGTGGTGGCACATGCCTTTTATCCCAGCACTCGGGAGGCAGAGCCAGGCAGATCTCTGTGAGTTTGAGGCCAGCCTGGGCTACCAAGTGAGTTCCAGGAAAGGCGCAAAGCTACACAGAGAAACCCTGTCTCGAAAAACAAAACAAACAAACAAACAAACAAAAAAGGGCAAAGGTGTAGAATCATAAAAGTCAAATCCAATATGTAATAGAAAAATGAAAGAGGAAACAATGGAAGAAGATGATGAAATGAAATGTATAAAATGATTTTTTACTTAGAAGTCTTAATAAAATCATGTGATATGTGTTTTGTCATTCCCAGTCCAAACTCTACAGGCATCTAAGGAAAGCATTGTGCTTTGCAATGTCCATTTTTGAAAAAAGAGGGGTAATTTTACATTTGGTATCAATCCAACAGATACAAGGTAGCACGAGAGAACTCACAGGAGCTTCTTTTGGTTGAATTCACTCCTCATAAAAGCAGGATAGTTACAGTTCTGAGAGACAATGAAAAATGGCATTACATGAATTTTGATAGCTTTGTTCACTTTTTAAATCCACCTGCATCCCACCATTAGTCTTTTTCTTTCGAGTCCTCTGATATAATGCTGTTTTACAAATAAGTCTTTCATCTCCCTTGGAGGTTAAGCAATGAGCTTTTGCCTGGCAGTCAGGTGCAGGGTTAAGATTAGGTAATAGTCCATCAGGGTCCAGTGTTTGCTAGACTTCCAAAGACAGGTTTATTATGTAACTTGATATTCAAAAAGAATCTACTGATTTTTTTCTGCCACATTCAAAAGATGTTTGTATTCCTTTGCAGACAGAGTACAGATGAAAATTTCAAGGGTCAAAATTCTCAGACCATAATTCTTTCTTCAGAAGCTAGCACAAACCAGGGAGAATTTCATAAGGAAATGTATTTCAATCTATGCAATAATTATATGTGTAGCTAATAATCCAATGAGTATTTATTTGCTGTACTAAGTTTCCAGTCACTTACCACAAATTATGTAGGGTTTACAATAAAGAGTACAAAGGATTTACAAATATATGTAGCCCAGAGGATCAGTTCATTATTAATTCTTTATTATACCTTCAATTTATTTATTTATTATTGTTAAATTAATGAAAAGAGAACTTGATCTGGAAGTGATTAGTAGCATCAGGTGAATAAAGTTAATGGAGCAGAGGTCTGGTTTATTCTAGGCACAGGACATAACCTCACATTTTCTCTTTCAAATAAACTCCAGAGCAGCCTATGTGAACAGCTTTTGTTCTGATAGACCTGGAATATTCCTGACATGAGTGTCATTGAGAATGATTTAAATAGAAATTAAGTATTGGAATTTTCATGACATGCTGTTCAGTTTTTCTTTAAATGGGGGAAATAGAACAATTTGATTATATCCCACGCCCTTTAGAACCCTCTCAGTAAAAGCATCACAAAGACCAGGCCACTACAAACACTTAGAAAATTCCCCTTCCACTTACTGTAGGAGAAAAACAACCCTTAAGATTAATTGTGAGGCTTTCAGCAGAGTATTGCCTAATTAAGGATGACCAAAGAAGAGGGAGCCTCAGAGACTCCTTTAATTTGACAGGCTGGATACTTAGCATGTTTGAGAGGAGGTTCTCAGGGGCAGATCTGCAATCTATTCCATTAGTATAGACCTCTGGAACTGTGCTTAGACAATAGCGGTGCACAAAGGAATAACTTGCTTCCGCGAATAGCAAACATTTGCTGCATTTGCTTGCCCCGTTTCTCACCTTTTTGGTGGAGATTTCGTTACTGAAATGAAAGAAATGTTTTATGGAACAATTGCTGCAGGCTTTCCTAAAGTTGTGGATCTAGCCCTAGCTGCCTTGAGTATAATCTCTACATGCAGGTTGGGTCAGGACATTTTGAAGAGATGTGCGCTGCACTGAAGCACCAACCACTTGTGTTATTTTCAGCAAATGGTGTTTTTAATGCTGCTTTGTTCTTCTCTGTTAAAGCTTCGCATTAGTAAATGCTGATTGATGCTCAAAAGACAGAGCATCACAGGAAGATAAGCATTGCATACTAATTACTCTAAATGTGGGGATGGGGAGAGATGCAGAAAGATATAGAAAGATATGAGTAAATGTTATAAACATTTCAGAAGAAAAAAGAATCACCCACAGAGGTGAGATCTGCTAATGTGGTATTCAGGGGACAAAGCAGGCGTTTGGGCTCTGTAGTGTTCTCTCTCTCTCTCTTTCTCTCTCTCAATGGGTATTTTCCTTAATCACTTTCCACCTTATTTTTGAGACATGGTCTCTCACTGAATCTGGAGCAAGTTATCTAGGCTAGCTGGCCAACAAGTTTGGGGAAGCTGTCTGTCCCTCCCTCTCTAGCACTGAGATTATAGGCAAAAACTCAAATTCTAGGCTTTTACATGTGTGGGGGCATCTGCATAACAAGCACTTGACTGACTGAGTCATCTCCTCAGCTCCTGGAATAATTAATTCGTTTTTTAATTTTTATTTTTATCTATCTATCTATCTATCTATCTATCTATCTATCTATCTATCTATCTTTCTATCTATCTATTTATTTATTTTCAAGACAGGGTTTCTCTGTGTAGCTTTGCGCCTTTCCTGGAACTCACTCTTAAGCCCAGGCTGGCCTTGAACTCACACAGATCTGCCTGCCTCTGCCTCCCGAGTGCTGGGATTAAAGGCATGCACCACCACCAGCTGGCAATTAATTCTTTTCATGTTAGGAACACCTACTACTATTATCGACAAATTCCCAGTGCTCAATGCAGCATCACTACACTCCTTTTGCTACACAATACGTTTTTTTTTTCTAACATGAGTGCAACTTTGAATGTACATCTCTCCAATTTTTATCCCTAATAAAATTTGCTATACTCTGTTTTGATGAGTTGTACATTTAAAATAATGATTCCATATGTAAATAAAAATAATATTTCTTACACCCTATTTGGACTATTTTTCTTTGACTCTTTGGATCGATCCATCCTATTTTGTAACAAGTGACAAATCTTACTTATAGTTGAATGATGTTCGTGTGTGTGTGTGTGTGTGTGTGTGTGTGTGGTGTGTGTGTGTGTGTGTGTGTGTGTGTGTATGTAATATGATTGATATATATCACATTTCCATTATCCATTCATTCCTCGTAGAACATGAAGATCTCTTCCATATTCTGGGCATCTGCAATAATGCAACAGTGAGGCAGGAAGACATAAGCATAACATGCTAGTTTCATAACCTTGGCCTGGGAAAGGAAAGGCCAGGTGATTCGGTTTCACATCCTAGATGACTTTAGACAGAGTGACCCTTATTCTGCTCTTATATACACCTTCTTGTCTTCTAGCCGCCTTTAGATTAGCTAGTGTTTGGAGTGTCACTATTCTTAGACTTCTCACCTCTCTCCTTCTTTGCTTTCAACCCTTTTAGACTTTAGCCAATGAACATGCCCATGTTTCTTGTTACATGCATAATAAGTAAAACGGAATAAATACAAGTTTTTTCTTCCATCTCACTAGTCATGGATCCTTTATAGAGAGGTGTACCTCCCCACTCCCAATTTATTCACTTGAATTATGTGCCAAGATTACTGTTGCTGGTTTTCCTTTTCTTTTAGTGTGGTTTTTACTATGGCATTGTGGGTGATCTTGCTTGTATTTGTTTGCAAGTTGGATATTTCATGTTGTTGTTGTGGTTTTTTTTTTTTTTTGTTTTTGTTTTTGTTTTTAAATTCTGTGGGCTCTTTACTCTTTTGGTGGCCCACCACTGGTTCCCAAATAAACCACAAATGGAGACTTATGATTTATTTATAAATGTCCTGCCTTAGCTTAGCTTGTTTCTTACCATCTTTCCTTAACTTAAATGATCCCATCTACCTTTTGCCTCTGGGTTTTTACCTTTCCCCATTTCTGTACATGTATGTTCTTTCTTTCTTACTCTATGTTTGGCCCCTTCTTTCTTCAATTCTTGATCTCTCTTGTTTCCTGATCCCTCTTTTTCTCCATCTATTTATTCTCTTTGCCTGCCAGCCCCATTCTATCCTTTATGCCTTCTTGTTGGCAATTCAGCTCTTTATTAGGCCATCACATGTTTTAGACAGGCAAAGTAACACAGCCTCACAGAGTTAAACAAATGCAGCATTAAAGAATTCAACACATCTTTGCATAATTAAAACAAATGTTCCACAGCATAAACAAGTGTAACACATCTTAAAATAATATTCTACAACAGTTTTGCTTTGAATTTGTTTTTATTTTTTTCAGTATGGCCTAGTTTGTTTTCTATTGCTTTGATAAAACACCATGACCAAAGACAACTTGAAAAGGAACAAATTTTCCTTTTTCTTCTACCTTTTTTTTCTTCCATGCCCAAGTCATAGTCCATCCACACAGGGCAGGAACTGAAGCAGAGGCCACAGAGAAGCAGAGGAACACTGCTTACTAGCTTGCTTCTAATGGTTTTCTCAGTTTGATTTTTTATACTCCTCAGGATCACCTGCTCAGGGGTAGCACCTCCTATAGTAGGTTGGGCCCCCTCACATCAATTATTAATGAACAAAGTGTGCTGTGGGATGTTCTGTATGCTCTGAATGTGTTGCTCTGTTTGGTTAATAAATAAAGTGCTGATTGGCCAGTAGCCAGGCAGGAAGTATAGGCAGGACAAAGAGAGAGGAGAAGGCTGGGAAGTGGAATGCTGAGTGCCGAGGCCTTGGCAGCTGTTGCCACGAAAAGCAAGATGTAAAGTACCGCTAAGCCAGAAGCCACATGGCAAGGTATAGATTTATAGCAATAGGTTAATTTAAGATATAAGAACTAGATAGCAAGAAGCCTGAGCCACAGGGCCATACAGTTTATAAATAATATAAACTTGTGAGTGATTACTTTAGAAGTGGGCTGCAGGACTGCAGTGACTTGGTGGGACTGCGGTGACCTGGCGGGACCTGGAGAGAAACTCTCCAGCAACAAAAGTGCTCCAAAGACAAAGACAAAGGCCAGTCTCTGATGGAGGCAATTCCTCAATTGAGGTTCCCTATTTCCAGATGATTCTAGCATGTGCCAAATGACAAAAATTAACCAGCACAACTGAAATATGTGCCACTAAACTATTTATCTTGGTACCAAAGTTTGTATCATTATTCTGTCCTTGGTATTTTGGCACTTAAAATTAGCACCTAACTGAATGCCCTATTCTTCTCATCCAGTGTATTCTTTTCCAGGACCTGGACACTCATTTCTGCACAGTAACTCAGGCCAAGTGTAGGCACAATGAATCTCATCTGCCTCTCAACCTTTGCTTCCAGTCTCTGCATTTTACATTATTGCCGAAGCTATAAGCCTGGGCCACATCAAACATTACTTCCCCATTTCCTCTGTTCCTGTTTCACTGACCATATAATCAACTCTCACATTGTGCATCCTTTCCTCCTTATATAACTTCCTCCAGAAATACTGTCTCTATTTGAAACCCTCATCAATATTTCATGAATTGTTTCAATATGACTTTTGTCTATTGTGTCCCCAATCTTTCTCCAAGCTATTCATCACACAGTTGCAGCCAGTGATATGTTTCTAATGTGCAAATCTGATATCTCAGGCTAAGTAAAAATCCTTCAAACCCCGTTTTGACTTAGAATGACATCTATAATTTGTCACTAGATACTTACAAACTGTCACCAATTGCTACTTGTAAGTCCTCTGTTTTCATTTCTTTCTGCTGACCAGTTATGGTCTTTGTTGAAATACTTGCAGAAATACTTACATTATGGTTAATGGACTATTTTTATATAGTATTCTAGTTTTCTATTTATTTCATATCTTTAAAACACAATTCATTGTTCACCTTGTCTAGAAATTCTTCCAGGTGTTTGCAGTCTGAACTAGCATATACATGACCTGTCCTCTATCATTTAGAATCATGTATTAACATTGTTTTCTAGAAAGCCTGCTCACCACATTGTAAGATACTTGAAAGCAGAGACTATATCTCCGACTCCTGTTTTTCTAGCACATAATATACTAAATACAGAAAATAGTTACTTCTCAAATTATAGAAGAAATTATATGGGAATAATTTTCTAGTCAGTAGGCATGGAGCCAATAGGTCAATGACAGATCAAAATTTCCATGTTCTGTGAGTCAAGCATGTGATGCCTTCAGCAGTAGTTTTACCTTCAATTTCTGGAAGGTAACCAATAGCACTGTCAATAGCATTAAATGGTTTTTTATTTGTTTGGGTTTTGTTGTTATTTGTTTATGTGTTTGTTTGTCTGTCAGTGTCTTCCTACTGTGTATGCCACGTTAGCTGGTAGATAAGCTTCCAGGGATGCTCCTATCTCTGCCTCTCATGTTGCCATAGAAGTACTGGGATTTAGACAGGGACCATTCCTAGATTTTGTGGGCTTGGGAGATTAAAACTAAGGCCTTTATTTTTTTTATTTATTTATTTTTATTTTTTGTTTTTTTGAGACAGGGTTTCTTTGTGTAGTTTTGTGCCTTTCCCTGGAACTTGCTTTGTAGACCAGGCTAGCCTCGAACTCACAGAAATCCACCTGGCTCTGCCTCCCGAGTGCTGGGATTAAAGGCATGTGCCACCACCGCCTGGCCTTTATTCTTGTACAGCAAGCTGTTTATCCACTGACCTATGCCTCCAGTCCAAACTCTGCCTTTAAATTTATTTATTTGTTTATTTATTATTTGTTTGCTTGTCTATTTTGTATTTATTGGTTTACATATTTGTGTGGGTGAGTGATTTGCCACCTCTGTTTCTCTTCAGAGCCAAGAAGACAGTGTCAGATCTACAGGAACTGGAGTTACAGATAGTTATGAACTTCCCTGTGGGCGCTGAGCACCAAGTCCAGTCCTCTATAAGAACAATCAATGTTCTTTACTACTGAATAGTCTCCCCAGTCCTGCTTTTCCATTCTTAACCTGAGAACTCCTGATATAAGGCATTACCAAACCAATAAATTGTTGGTGGCTACAGAAAACTCCCTTGGATAGACTGGAGCACAGGGAAGGTACTGCCACAACACCTTTTCTAGGCAAGGAACCTAGAGGGAGAAACATCTCAAGGTTGTGACTGACCCAGACTGACATAACCTAGTATCAAATAGGTGAAAGCATTGTTAAATCTAACAAGTTTGCTTAAGCCAAATCTAGACAAGAAACAGAGATCTAAAATAAGAGTTAGTATATTTTAACACTAGAGAGCTTTCTTGATCACATTAAGGCATGCTAACATTTCCCATAAATATGACATTTATGAGGCAATTAATGGAATACTTTGCGAATCAGTTGCAAATATGAGGGAAAAAACTGGATAAGTAATAGCTGAAGTAAAAAATGAAACTGCTATAAATATAGATAATAGCTTCCATTAAAAGTGTCTTCCAACACTGGAAAGTTTAATCACAGTAGCACTCAAATCATTGGTTACACTCTATTTCACAGTTACCCAGCATGGGAAAATTTACCCCTCATTAAGTGTGATAGGCTCCATGTTTTTTATATCTGGCCAGCAGTGGAAAAATTGTTAGCTGATTTCATTAGGAAGTTTTAGTTTCATATAATTCTGAGAGTAATAATTTAAAAAGCAAGTGCTGTCTCTTAGTCTGTAGCTACCTATTGGTATTTATACAAGTTTGGGGATACCCTGTAGAATGGGAGGGATTTTTCTGAATTCATGCAAACTGAGAAACTATGTAGGGAAACACACAAAATTTAACCAAGTACAAACCTTATATACCCCAAACAAAGTTATAGAAAAAGTAGGTGGGAAGGGTATTTCTTTCAAATATGAGAGAATTATTAAATATGTTGGGTATCTACAATGATCATATGCATTCCTAAGAACCTCCTTTTAACAGCTTAAATATTAATCTACAATGGTCTGTTCCAACAATTAAGTCACTACTTTTCAGCAATGCATTTAAACACATTTATTCTTACAAGTATAATTTACCATTTATTGTCTTATTTCTCTAAACTCTAGAATGTTAATTACTTCCAAGAATTTTACTCTAAGAAGTAATATAGAATTTATTGCACAAAAGTATTTTAAAGCTCTTCTATTAAAAATGATGCATAAAGTAAATAAAATGGAATATAATGCAGGCATTAAGATTTATCCTTATAATAATTTAATGAAATAAATCGTCAGGTGTAGAGATTGCAAACAAGTGCTTACTGGTATGTATACAATTTATATGTCATTTGCTGAAAGAAGAACACAAATTGACTAATCTGTGATTGACAATTTTGCTGTTATTGATGGTTTATTATATTTTTAGTTTCTGAATTGCTTTAGCACTGGATTTTGGAAAAAGGAGACATTTATTAGTATTATAATGAGGAAGGAAACATTGTTAATAAATGAACTCTAATTGGAAATAATTACAATAAGGGAATAATGTTAATAGAATATTTCGTTTGATTCCATCACTTCTAGTTAGCTAGAGGTTTTGTACCCACATTGACAATTTTGTTTTCTGCCTTCTCAGACATAGTCCTACTAAATGTTCTTTTAACAACTGGCTGCTATGACCTTTAGAGGAGTTAGCATCCCAATTACTGTCCACTTGGTTTCAGGTGATGATAATGTTATTTGCTTTTCCATCTAGCTCTACCCTGTTGCTTTGAGTAATGGGATAGGCAGAGAGAACACCATCCTCTGTGCTAAAGTAATTTAATAAGAATATTTAAACAAATCATTAGGATATGAAAAGAAGTTAGCTGTAAAGCATTGTCTACTAGTTGACTGACTTTTTATTTGTCTCACAAAACTGATACTTGGAAGGTGATATTCTGTTTCCTTGTTTGAATCTTTGATGAAAATCAAATTCAGTAGGAATAATTAAAGTAACCTTTATAGAATTCAAGGCCAGCAAAGAGCTTCCTTGATTAAGAAGTGAGACATTTTTTCATTAAGAACTAGATAAAGTCTGTACTCTATAGTGAGAAGTGATTGTAGGTGTCTTTGGGACTCTGATATATTCTCAGTGTATTGCTTAGTGGCATAGTATGTTTTCTCATTGAGCTGCAAGAAGAACTTCATCTTCCCAGGTTGGCACATTGAACACACTTTCCAGGTGGAGAATGCCTTGTTCAGCAGATAGATTCCTTTTTCATTACAACCTTTAACACATATCACCTAATGCTGGCATGAAGGACATGAAGCCTAGTGTCAGCCATCATTGCTCTGGATCAGGAAATGATCAGAAACTTTTAGAGTCAACTGGAGCCATTCCCTCACTGTTCTATTCTCTATACCATGAATTTTGTTATTTTCCTAGAGTTTGACTCAACCTTTGTTTAACTTCAGAGTTCCAGATTCTGGTCCTTATTGGTAATTTGATGGTTGCTGGTTTGAAATGTCTGTGGTTCAGAGAGTGCTGGATGGTCATGTGACAACTACATCAGTGAAACTCCCCATCACAGGGAAAGTTCTGATCTCCTGATATTAGGCAGCCTTGATTCTTTCATCCCTGAACTTATTCCAGTTTTTTTTTATTTAACCTGTATATCTCTCCACCAGAACTCTAGAAATCTCTCCTATCTCCCATCCTGCTTCTTAATTGTCTTTGGGAAACCACAGTCTATGTTGATGTATATCCAAACCAGACTGTCAAATTATTTATTTTATTTTCACCACTCTTAGTTCTTGTTACATTAAAACAAACAAACAAACAAACTCCAAGATCTCCAGGTAACTAAATTTTTAGTAGAATTCCTTGACTTATCAAATATACAGGACATGTTTAGTTGTTTCTTCTTACTTACTTCTCAGCCAGCTTAGGTTTTTGTTGTTGTTGTTTGTTTGTTTGTTTGTTTGTTTGTTTGTTTTGTTTTGCTTTGTTTTTCTGAGACAGGGTTTCTCTGTGTAGCTTTCCGCCTTTCCTGGAACTCTCTCAGGCTGGCCTCTAATGCACAGAGATCTGCCTGGCTCTGCCTCCTGAGTGCTGGGATTAAAGGCATGCTCCACCACCACCCAGCCAGCTTAGGTCTTGATAGAGGACTATCCATCAAGAACTTGATCATTCTGTTCTCTGTCTCCTAATTGGCGATCACTTTTTTCCCCAAATCATTTTCCTTTTGGGATTCCACTCAGAATCTCATTGCACTATATAGTCCTAACCTGGGACTCATATCTCAGTTTTCTAACCAGCTCCAGAAGCAATAGTGATTAAAATCTGAGGTAAGCTTTATCTCTAACACAAGAAGGTCAGGTCCACAATTTATCATTGCATTGACTGCTTTGCTTGTACAAGTTGAGCTTATATTTTATGTTTCCTTTATAACCTGCTCAATAGAGATTCTCCTTCCTCATAGGAGGTCCAAGAAAGAAAACATCACTCAATAAATATTTACTCAGTTTGACAGACATTATAGACACATAATATCTACTCACTGTAGTCACATAACCATTCATGTACCCACAATCACAAATAGATTCCTACTCATATGTTTGGTATGTAAATAAATTATATGAATATACACAAGCAATTTAAGTACATAACAGGTCATGACTGAAGTTGAAAATGAAATGTATAATGTTATTGTGGTGCATTTGCAGAATAATTCTTCTTCTGTCCAGGTCCTCACTTTTCAAAAATTTTCCTTTAACCTCTTCCAAGACTTAGCCCTTACATTGTCTTTTTCTCTCATGTTCAGAAAGCATCACTGTGGCATTATTATTTAGTTAAAAAAACTGAAACTGTAGATTTTGGCTTTAATTAGTTTAGCTATAACTTAGTTTCTTTTATTAGCTTTGTTAAATGTGCTAAGTGCTGGTCATCCTAAGCACCTTGTCTTACTCAGTCTTCACAATAACTTACTGAAGTTGGGATAATAATTATGATTCGAACTTCGTACACCAGAATACCAAGACTGAGAATAGTGGTTACTTGCTACAGCCATTGTTGATGAACATGGATTAAGATAAATTTCACAGAAACACATGGTTAAGAGATGGGCTTTATTGGAGAAACCACTGAAATGGAGTCTGTTTGGGAGGTTATATCTCCTGGAATCCTCCGGTCACCATTGCAGCAGGCATAGAGGCTTTATGTTTGTGCTCCATTTAATGTCCAATGCCCATAGTTGTTTTCATTTCTTCTAGAACAAAGAGGAGAGCAGCCTGTGATGACAATGCAGGTCATTTGGCTGACAGACATGGTTGTCAGCTGTTTTCTGTAGTTCTCTCATGATGCCAGCTAATTTGAACCTGGGTGCCTTGGAGCGCAATGGGAGGATGCCATATTTCCTCTGATAAGGAGGGGATAGTTTAGTATGTTGCTGTTGCCTTGGCAATATGAAATCTTTCCTTTCCAGATAAATTATTAGCTAGAGGACTAAAAGGAAGAATTCCAGCAAAGCTTTAAAAATTTAGTTGTGTGTGTGTGTGTGTGTGTGTGTGTGTGTGTGTGTGTGTGAGAGAGAGAGAGAGAGAGAGAGAGAGAGAGAGAGAGAGAGAGAGAGAGAGAGAAGAGAGTAAAATCTACAGAATTTAATAAATCTGCATTTCTATTTTCAAAAACTGATGTGTTATCCATTGCCTACAAACTTGCCAAGCTGTTGTTTACACACTCAGTTCCTCCAAATCCATCTCACTGCCATGCAGCTGAGCTCTAATTCACCCTCAGGAAAAATCATACTTTTCTTCCGTTCATTTCCCTTCTTTTTTTTTTTTTTTTTTAAATGTATTTATTCTTTGAGAATTTTATAAATGTATGTTGACCATTTTAATTTCCCTTCCCCAACTTTTCCGAGATCCTTCCCTACATAACTTACCCAACTTCATGTTCTTTAGCTCTCTTAAAAACAAAACAAAACAATGGGGTCCAGTTAGTGTTGACAGACTCCTGAGCATGAGTCCTGCCCTGCAGTATGTGGATAATATCCAGTGTCACCCCATTGAAGGAAAACGATTTTCCCTCTCCCTGTAGCTATCTCTTGTAAATGTTTCACTGGCTGTGTATAGGATTCCGTGCCCAGTTCCCCGCCTCAGTGCTGGTATTTTATCTGGCTTAAGCTCACACATGTGTTGCGTGTGCTGTCACAGTCTTTTTTAGTTCAATTCCATACCTGCCCTGTTGTGACTGGAAAATGCTTTCTTTGAAGTTTTCTACTCCCTCTGGTTCTTAAAATCCTTCACACAGATTGAGGTTATTGGTCCATTCACCTCTGAACATTCCAAAATCTCTTCTCTGAGTGTTGACCAATTGTGGGTTTCTATGTTGATTTACCATCCACTGCAAGAAGAAACTTCTTGGGTGAAGGTTGTGTGATGCACTGACTTATGAGTATAGCATACGATGTTATGTATTGTTTCACTGTTGTGTTCATTTAGCAGAATAGTTGTAGGAGATTTCTCCATATCAGTCCTTTTGAACCCCAAATTCTTGACCTCATTGACAGTGTCAGCTCTATCTCATAGACTGGGTCTTTGGGTAGTTCAGTAACACTGCTGTGACTATTGCATCAATAAGCTTATCTTGTAGGAACATTATTACTATTATAGCTAAAAGGGCTCATAGTTGGGTAAGGTTGAGACTTTTTTCATCAATGCTGGCACCTTCCAGCTACATGAGAAGGGCAGAGAGATGACTCACAGATTCTGTTTCTGTGGAGAACCTATGCTCTTATTTGTCTGGAAAGTATGAAAACATGTTTTCTGGAATCACTTTACTTCTCTGTGACAATTTTTTCGAGTTCCCATCCCTCTTGCTTTTAATGATTATTTCTTCTGAATATTTCACACCACCCTAAACATATATTTATCCAAGAAATTGACACAGGAACTTTGTTATAAATATACCCCCTTCTATTGATTTTGAGAATGTTCAAGGAATCTATAGAGGGAAATGCAAGTTGTAGTATGGGACAGAATATAAATGTATATGTAACTATTAACGTTTGTTTATAAGATGGAATATCAGTTGAAAGACTCGCACCTATATAATATTGAGAAAATAAAGATGGCCCAATATAAAAAAATTATGTGATTGAATATATATTCACTAATGCAACACAGAAAATTTAAATTGTCTTCCAATTCCATTAATATCAAGGTAATACAATTTTAGAGTACAAAGAAATAGCAGTGTAAAGATTTACAAATGGTTAAGTTAAAAATGAAAACTCCACCAAGGATCTGACGCTATGAGCATTCTCATGCACTGCTGTGAAGAATATAATTGATTGGGCATGTTCTGCTATGCTTAAAGAGGAAAACTTGCTGATCTGATCTTTTATTTCCATTCTTATTTACATACTTACTGGGAATATTCATCCATTTGCAGCGGTTTTATATATATATGTGTGTGTGTGTGTGTGTGTGTGTGTGTGTGTGTATCCCCAAACTAGAAATAAGACATGTGTTTATCATTACTAGACTAGGTACATAAAAATAAAGTACCATTTCTCAATGAAAATGATAAATTCTAAATAACTATTGCAGAAAATGCTTCTTAAGTAGAGTCAAAAATACTCAAATGGACAAATTAATTTTATGACATTGTGTTAGTTATAAAAAGTTCCAAACAGGTAAGACAATATTGGATTTTTTTTTTAGGTAAACTTACAAAAACAAAACAAAACAATAAAACAAACAAACAGGTGACATTGAACTAGGAGGCAAAGAGAAGCACAGCTTGAAATAAGAGAGCAACTACCTTAAAAGTCAGCATGCCCATGCATTACACAAAAAGAGAGACATTGGAACACACAGCTCTAAATGAGATGCTTCCATCAAACCCCCTCCCTCAGAGCTCAGGGAACCCCACAGAAGAGGAGGCAGAAGGAGTAGGGAAGATGGGTCAGAGGACACCAGGAGATCAAGGCCCTCTAAAACAACTGAGCAATGCCCATATGAGAGACTGGAGCAGCAGGCACATGGCCTGCATGGGTCTGCACCAGGTCCTCAAAATATATATTACAGCTTTCAGTTTAGTAGTCTTAGGGGACTTCTAAATGTATAAACGAGTAAGTCTCTTATTCTTGTCCCCCTCCCACTTTTTTTCCTGTTGGCTTGTCTTGTCCAACTTTGATATGATGGTTTTTGCTTTGTCTTATAATTTACTTTGTTATGCTTTGTTACTATCTCTTAGATGTCTGTTCTTTTCTAGTGAGAGAAACAGAGTGGATTCAGATGGGAGGGGAGATGGGGAACAACTGAGAACAGTAGAGGAAAGGGAAACTGAATTCAGATTATAATAGAAAAGAATGTAAGGTTAATAAAAGTGGAAAGTAAGTATGCCTTTTTTTTTAGACAAGAGGAGAGATGAGTGATTTGGAATAATGGAGTAGGACCCATGATGGCAGAGAAGTCTGGAGAAACTAACTCAGAAGTAGTTGATCTGTAATAATCTATATTGCTGCGCCATTTTATTTTTAAGTCATTAAGGTATACTGGTTAGTTTTATTTATTTATGCTATATTTCACGTTTTTAAACATACACAATAATACAAATAAAAACAAGCTACTAGAATTACAGTGTAGAAAGACTTTGAAAACAATGAACAGGACCAATGAATTCAAGGCTAAATAGCTTGTTAATTGCATGTCTTTGAGTTCAAGGAAATAGTAACACCTTAGGTCAGATGTTGATACAGGTTGTACTTTGAGATCATTGTGGAAATGTGGAAAGTTTAATTGCAAAATGAAGCTTTTCTGATTAAGACTGAGAGCAGCACCTGCATGTGGACACTAGCATAATTATGAGATTCATAGGGACACGGAAGCAGGTAATGAGGATGGGCAGAAGATTAGAGAGAGTGAAGGTGACAAAAATCAGAATGTTCTATGTGTATGTGCATAAAATTGTCAAATAATAAATTAATAAAAGATTAAAAGCATTAATGATATAGTTTGGACAACTGCCATTTAGCCAAACAAAAGAAGGAGGTTCACCTATAGGGTGTGCGACTAAATTAGTTTTGGGTCATTGGCCAGCTCCACATCACTGAGGCATAAACACCATCCTGTGGAGCAGGTCTCAGATACAACGAGAAAGCAACTGGTTACCACTCAACAGCATGCCACTATTATACTAGCAGAAAAATCTTGCCTGGCAAGTTTACTATGATTTTTTTCTTAGTTAGTTGTACCTAAAAAATCAGAATTGTTGGTAAATTTTAATCTCATGATTAAATGTGCTCATGCATGTGCCCTAAAGAAAAGCAGTTCAAATGGTGCCCACCAAGAATTCTCTATAGCAACTGCCTTTAGAGGCCACTTACTTCCCTGTTGAAGCCTTATACTCTGATAGACCTTCATGTAAGGTGGACAATAAGCTCCCAACCAACCACCACTAATTTCAGTATATTGCTTAAGGACACCACATAACAAGTGTCCTTTTTTTTTTTTTTTTCCCGAGACAGGGTTTCTCTGTGTAGCTTTGCGCCTTTCCTGGAACTCACTTGGTAGCCCAGGCTGGCCTCGAACTCACAGAGATCCACCTGGCTCTGCCTCCAGAGTTCTGGGATTAAAGGCGTGTGCCACCACCGCCCAGCTCCAAGTGTCCTTAACTTTAGCACTCTTCCTAAGTCTTGGCCATTACAGAACGACAGAGGTGGGGGTCATTAGAAATATATATATATATATATATATATATATATATATATATATATATATATATATATATATATAGTCAAAGTTACTATGAGCAAAGTATAATCCCCAATCTGGGGCCTCCATGCTATGAGATTTTCCAGTAGTGGCCACAATCTGCTGTGACTGCACCAGCTTTCCTTTCCAACACACAAGAACCAGGTTTAGAGACTTAGTGTGAACCCTCCTCTGCATTAAGGTGAGTTTTCTGTGCTGACCTTTTATCTGGCTTCTATTTTGATCTTCCTCCACATTTCATCTTTTTCTATTCTTCCCTGATGTTTACCTTCTCTTTATGCACAAATAATTCACATTCTGGGAAATGTACATGGCAATGCAGAATAAAGTATTGAAAAATTATTTATTCTTTCTTTAATGGAATTCACAATTTCTTGCCTTCTGTCATTATTTGGCTTATCTAGAAATCCCAGAAATAATTAAATAATTATCACACAAGATTTATAATCTTGGCCAAGTCACGCAACCTCTCAGAGTATCTTTATTTTTTTCACATGCGCATTTGAGATAATCGTGCCTGACTCATAGTATCATGAGAATTAATGATATGAAATTTTCCCACATGTAAAACACATCAAGAAATGTATAGGGCATTTAAATATCCCAACACTTTAATTGATACATTTTATATTTTTGATAAAGTAATCCATCATTAGTGTCTCATTGTTCATACATTCATACAACAGACATTTAATAAGTACTTGTCATGTATGTATCAGGCATTTGGTAGGTTAAGGGTGCAATGATATGTACATTCCTGAGCTAAAAATAACATAGAATAAGAGGGAAAATATTAACACATGAACACTTATAGGTCTAGAATGCCATGAAAATAAATATACTGGCCTCCTAAAATACATATTTTAGTTTTAAAACTCACCTAGTACTGGTAATACAAGCATGTACTACAATGTTCAGCTTTATTTTGGGTTCTTAGGATCAAATTTAGGTCATTGTGCTTAAAAGATAAACACTTTATTAATTGAACCAGTTCTCCAGCTCTGTGGTAGCTCTGACAATCCAGGCAAAGAACATTTATAAAAAGAGTGGTCTAATTACCCTTGAGAATTAACCAGGAATAATTAATACAGCAAATTAAATGGAAAGTTAAAAATAACATCCAATATAAAATAAAAACTCTTTGTAAATATGTTTGGATACATAATTATACTAATTAAACATATGTATTTAAAGAAGGAGAAATCTAATCAACTGTCTCACTTATCCAGAGGGCCTAACCCAGTTGGGGGCTCTTCAGCTATTGGTTCATAGTTCATGTGTTTCCATTAGTTTGGCTATTCATCCCTGTGCTTTTTCCACTCTTTGTCTCAACAATTCTCGCTCATACAATCCATTCTGGAGCTCTACCTGGGGCCTGGCCATGGATCTCTGCATCTGCTTCCATCAGTCATTGGATGAGAGTTCTAGCACGACAGTTAGGGTGTTTGGCCATCTGATCACCAGAGTAGGTCAGTTGGAGCTTTCTCTCAACCATTGTCAGTAGTCTATTGTGGAGGTATCTTTGTGGATTTCTGGGGACCTCTCTAGCACTTTGCATCTTCCTACTCCTATGAGGTCTTCATTTATCATGGTCTCTTATTCCTACCCCCAGGCACTGGGACCTGGACCTGTCCTTAGTACATGAGCTGGCTGTTTGGAACCTGGGGCTTATGCAGGGACACTTTGCTCAGCCTGGGAGGAGGGGACTGGACCTGCCTGGACTGAATCTACCAGGTTGAGCTGAATCCCTAGGGGAGTCCTTGCTGTAGAGGAGATGGGAATGAGGGGTGGGCTGGGGGGAAGGTGGAGGGGGGCGAGGGTGGGAGGAGGGAGGACAGGGGAATCCATGTCTGATATGTAAAGTTAAATTAAATTATAAAATAAAACAAAAGTTGAAAAAAAAAGTGAAGAACTGTGGACAGAGCATGCCCTTCCACGGTCCTTAGCATTCTGCAATGCACCTGTGTTAAAATATGAAGAAATAAAACAAATATAAATTAAAAAAAAAAGGAGAAATCACCTGTGGTTTGAGTGAGTTGTTCTCCACAGTCTTATGAATTTGTACACTTTGTTCCCAGTAGGTGGAGCTGTGTGGGGAGATTTAGGAGGAAGTATGTGTGTTGGAGGAGCTGAGTGTTAGAGGACATATGCCACTAGAGGTGGAATTTTAGAATTTAAAGACCAGTGCCATTCCAGGTTTACTCTTTCCTACTTGTACCCTGAGATACAGCTGTTTCTGCAACAATGCCTAGCATTTGTACTGTGGTTCCCTACATTGATAGATTCCTATACCACTGGAGTTGTGATCACAGTATTTTATTACAGCAATAAAAAGTAACTACTACATCACTTATGTTACTGGACCATTAAACTTGATAATCAAGAAACATCTGCTGTAGTGTGTAAATATCCATGTGTAAAGGCCTGGGGTCTAGCATACTGCTAATGGGAAGAGAGAAGCTTTAGGTGATGAAACCAAGTAGAAAGTTTTGAGTCTTTGGAGGCATGGATGCAGCAGAGATTTGGGGTGGGATTCTGACCCCCTATTTCCTCTTCTGTCTTTCACTACTTAGACATAAGTTGTTGGATTTTGCAGCACACTATGTTCTTGCTATGTTCGTATACTTCTAAGACTCAGAGCAATGGAACCAAGTACTCATTGACTGAAACTCCCAAAATTATTAGCCAACAAACACTTTTTGGAATTATCTCAGATACATAGTAACAGCAGGTTTACACAAGCTCTCCTTCATATACTCACCTATAAAAATGCATATCAAGTAGTTATAAGTTAATTCATGTCAATGCTATAGTTTGTATTTTGCATAATTATCAATGATAATAGGTTCCTGTTCTCTAACATATGATTAGTTCTGTTTGGAGGAAAACCCTTATATTCTTTTATTTTATGTTTACTGGATTTTTTCCCTTTATTATTATGTGTTTTAAATTTTATACATCAGCCATGTTCCCCTGTCCTCCCCACTCCCGCCCCCACCTTCCCCCCAGCCCTTCCCTTCCATTTCCATGTCCTCCAGGATCAAGGCACCCCTGGGGATTCATTTAAACCTGGTGGATTCAGTACAGGCAGGTCCTGTCACCTCCTTCCAGACTGAGCAAAGTGTCCCTGTGTAAGCCCAAGGTTCCAAAGAGCCAGCTCATGCACTAAGGACAGATCCTGGTCCCACAGACTGGATGCCTCCCAAACAGTTCAAGCTATTTAATTGTCTCACTTATCCAGAGGGCCTGATCCAGCTGGGGGCTCCACAGCCTTTGGTTCATAATTCATGTGCTTCCATTCGTTTGGCAATTTGTCCCTGTGCTTTTTGCAATCTTGGATTCAACAATTCACGCTCTTGCAGACCCTCCTCTTTCTCGATAGTTGTACACCTGGAGCTCTACCTGGGGCCTGGCTAAGGATCTTTGCATCCACTTCCATCAGTTATTGGACGAGAGTTCCAGAGCAACAGTTAGGGTGTTTAGCCATCTGATCACCGGACTAGGTCAGATCAGGCTTTCTCTCGACCATTGCCAGCAGACTATAGAGGATGTATCATTGTGGATTTTTGGGGACCTCTCCAGCACTCTGCCTATTCCTGTTCTTATGTGGTCATCATATATTCTTAACTATTTATGTGTCAAAGTAACTTTTCCTTTTCATGCTAATAAGAGGAGCTGGGACACAATGTACTTTCTGGCTGATTCTCAATGTTATGTTAACATGACAGTGTTGGTAGTGGCATCTGCAAGTCTTGGGTCATTGGATTCAGTTCAGATGAAGTACATCTGTGATTGTACTTCAGAAGGGGAAATTATGAGAAGATGGAGGTTGGACAATTTTCTGAAGGTGCCCTAGCTGGAGAAAAAGACAATGCTGCTGTTTCTTAAAAGTACAGACCAATTTTTGTTAAGTGGTGAGATATCAGTGGGAAATATTAAGATAGTGATGTGTCTATAGGAGAAGTTATTTCTCTATATTAATATAAGGGACAAGAACCCATAGGTGAGCAATGATAGATGTTTGAGATTGGGAAGTCAAATAACTGACATCAGAGTCATTTACTTTCTGAACCTACATCCCATTCCTAAATATTTCCAAAATGCTTAAGGTCCAGAAAATTAAAAATTTTTATGTCTTGTTTGTTAGGCAGCTATATCCTATAAAGTTTAAAAAATGATAGTGTAACTCAGCTCTCTCTGTCTCTGTCTCTCTCATGTGTGTGTGTGTGTGTGTGTGTGTGTGTGTGTGTGTGTGTGTGTATGTGTGTACATGTGCATTTACTAATGCAGAGGGGTGTATTTTTTATTATCAGCAATGTGCCTTGTTACCTGAATAGTGCCTAAAAGCTACAGTCAACAAAAATTTCTGGGAAAACAACCTAAAATTAGTAATTCTTGAATCCTTGTAAGCAAGGCACACTACTAACAAAGTCAATAGGCCAAACAACTCTAATAAAGTATGTTTATGATAAATAGGTGAAATTTAAAAGTTATAATCTATAATTTTCCTTCCTTTCTTTACATGATTTAATAATTATATGATATGGCAATGAGAAACAAGATGAAAATAATGCAAAAACTGTACCTGCACTTAATTCATAATAATATACTCTGTTCCCTTAATTTTTATAGTAACAGTTGTAAAACAAAATGATTTAACAATTTGAGATATAAAAAGCATTACGGTTATATAATAATTACAAAGAAAGCCCTGTTTATTTAGAGACTACAAGATATGATAACAAATACCTCTTAATGAAAGTATGTTTTAACCATAAATGTATAAATTTTGAGTTTGTCATGAGCTAGCTTGATAAATCAGACCAGAGGCAAGCTTATAAATGACTAGATCACTTTCTATTGACAATCTCCTTTTCAGTACTCTGTGACAAAAATGCATGTTGGGAACCTGCCATCACAAAACATGTACCACTTGTGCCTTCACAATCCTCCCTCTATTGCACTTGTGCCTCTCACTAGTGATGCCGCTGTGACAACTCTGCTGTCCTCCCAGTCCCATCTGTAGTGAGACCCTGGGAGAGATGTAGCCTTTGAATGTACAGATTGGATTTTATAACCCTATTTTATACTCTCTAAACATCTTCTATTTCTATGTTCCCAATTACTGTAATTATAACTTAATTATTTGTTAATTACAGCAGAGCAATGTGGGTGCTATTCATCACTGTAATTCCAGCTTCTACCTTACTGCCCAGCATATGGTGATGCACCAGTAATGTTTGTTGAGAAAAGTTCCTTCCCTTTCTTGATATCAGTCTTTCCATTAGTAAGAGAATATTTCACTATGAGATCTCTAAAGAATTTCTACTTCCTAATATTCTGTATTAATTTTCTTGTAATGTATTCTTATTTAAAACTTTATATCCAAGGAAAAATCTAGCATATACTCTTGAAATGTTTGTGCTTCCAACTATAATAATATATAGAATATCCATTTGGGCTAGATTTCCTGCAGCAGGTACATTTTATGTGATCATTTTAATGGTATAAAAATGAACTCATTAAACATGTGCTGGCAAACTATAATCCCCCTGTGGGGAGGAAACATGCTTACATATCTTTTAAAATTATAGTTCTAGCACAGATGTTGGAAGAAAGCACAAATATTTGTTGAATTAGATAGGGAAGATTAAGTGAATAAAAAGTTAAGGAAACAGGAAGAAGCTCTGGGAAATTTGGCAATATCATCACCATACTCCAGATTTCCCTGTCTCCATGCTCTGCCTCTGCAATGCTAGGGTTATGGGCGTGCTCAAACTTGCCAGTGGAAGTTTCAATTTCTATTAATAATTTTCACAAGTGAAGACATGCCTATTTCTAAGTCAAAAATAATATTTCTTATATAAGTTTGGAGTGATGGCTAAGGAATTAAATTTCATGTATGTATATACTGCACTCTATTGAATCTTACTTCCACTGTCTTCTAACTCTTCCCATCCTCTGGCATCCTCCCTTCCTCCACACAGGTTCCTTCCCACATTCATGCTTTTTTGTATGTTTTATGATCCACTGATTTTAACTATTACTGTTTATGGACTTAGAACTATCCATTTTCACACAGCTGAAGGCCCTGACTTCCCTTCAACAAAATTGAGCCCTATGAACCCCTTCCAGATCTGGATTGCCTCTTCAGAAGCCTAGTCTTCCACAGATCCAGTGCAGGCAACCACTGCCCCTGTGACATTTTGTTTCTGATGGTTGTGTCAACCCTTGATGATAGTGTTTTATAATTCTTATCCCTGCCTTCTAGATCTTAAGGTTTTTTTTCTTCACACAATTATTCTTCAGTGTTCCCTGATCCTTAGAGAGGGTGAGATAAATGTCCTGTTTAGGACAGAGCACTCGGTGATTATTTGTTCTAAGTATCTTGAGAAGCCATGAGTCTTTTCATTCTGCCATTCATTTGCCAAGAGAAGCTTCTGCGAGGATGGGAGTAGCATTTCTCTACAGTTCTAAACATAAATGTTTAGACTGTAGCTTGTGTCATGTCAATTTAGCTATGCAACTATATTTAGTTTCCCCTTAGGGTCTCGGACCTCAGCCATCGATTTTTGAGGTAACTAAAATTTGACTGATTTTGAAGAGGTTATGTATCTCCTATGGAGCAGGCCTCAAATCCAATCATTAGATATCCTATAACAATTGTGCCACTACTGCAAGCTTTGGAACAATTTGCCGGGCAAGTTGGCAGTGTAGTTTGCAAGATTAACAGCTGGATAATGTCAATAGTACTTTATATCCCCAGCAGTCTACATAGCTCCTTTCAACACTATGAGCTAGCAGGCATGGAAGAGTTCATCTAAGTTCCAGCTTTCCTTTGGGATCTCTTACTACCATGGTGTGTGTTATGTTGAGCACTAAGGTCTTATTGTCTGGTTCTGATGGGTAATCCAAAGGAACAAAAAGAATGGCAATAGCCTAAGTTGTTTGGGGGCCTCTGGGATTTCCTGGACCAATAACTCCTGTGGAGATATCCTACATCTGGCACTGGGATTTTTTTTTTTTTTTGATAAAATAATGACTCCATGTAGCTGTACAGGATCTTTACTTTATAACAATTTTAAATTTTTAGTAGACTCACAAGTAGTGTGTTTCCATATTGCCTTTTGGTAGGTTGTTCACTATGGTAAACATTTTCTTCCCTTAGTCTCCCTCATCCCCTAGTCCCCTGCTTGAACTCCTTTCTTTTTCTATCACATATATCTTATCTTACATAAGATATTTATTATCAGATATATCTTCTATCACATATATCCTTTTCATGTTCCTGTAATTTAAGAAAAAATCCCATGGGTTGGGGATTTAGCTCAGTGGTAGAGTGCTTGGCTAGCAAGCACAAGGCCCTTGGTTCGATTCTCAGCTCTGAAAAAAAAAAGTAAGTAAGAAAGAAAAAAACCCACAAATAGCAATTTAAGGGGAAAGGGTTTGTTCAGCTCCCAGCTCCAAGTTACAGTTCAGTGTAGTGGATTGCATTTCTACAACTGGTTCCTGGTCTCAATGTTCTCTCTGGTTCACCCAAACTTCCATACTTTTAAAACAAGAACCATGTGGATAATGCTTACAACATTATCAAATTTTGCTGCCAGCTGGGGATGCAGCCCAAGCCTTTTGGGGTACAGACATATTTCCCTATTGGTTAAGAATTCTGAACACTTTAAAAGTTTATTAACCATTAATATTTCTCATTTGAGAGGCTGGACTGATGGCTTAGTAGTTAGAGTACTTGCTGATTTTCCAGAGGATCTGAGTTAACCACTCAGATGTAAGGTAGTTCATAGCTGCTTATAACTCCAGCTCAGTGGATTGGATACCTCTGGTCTTTACTGGGTCCTTTGTTTGATTCAATTCAATTCAATTTGATTGGATTTAATTGAGCAGTGTCTACTTTGTGACAAAAATTTGTCATGTTATTAATGTGTTTTCTGTAGTACAACTTGAAATTAGATACAAAAATATTTCCAGCAATATTCTTTTTTAAGTATCAGCTTATCTCTTTGAGAATTCCACATAGTATATTTTGGTTATCTTTATCCCAAGTCCTCCCATGAATTAACTAGCCCCAGATTTGTTCCCACCTCCCTACTACCCACAACTTCATGTCTTCCTTTTTTTGAAAATTTAACAACCCATTGACTCCATTTCTGCTGCTCACAGATTTACAGATGTAGGACTACTCACATACTTGGAGCCATATTGTTAATTAGAACCAACTCTCTTTCTCTCTCCTGGAACCTATTAAATCTAAGTAGCACTGCATTTCCAGTACTGTTCTTATTATCTGAGATTGCTTTATGTGGAATTTTGTGTTTTCATGTAAATTTTGAATCGTTTTATTTTCTACTTTTGTGAAGAATGAAGTTGTTGTTTCGATTGATATTGTGTTGAATCTGCAGATTTCTTTTGGTATCATAATCATTTTTATAATAGTAATTTTACAAATCCATGGGCATGGGAGATTTTTTAATCTTATAGTGTCTTCCAATATTTCTTTATTCACTGTTTTAAAAATTTCATTGTACAGACCTTTTACCTCCTTGATTATGTTTATTCCATGGAATTATTTGAGGCTACTATGAATAAGATTATTTTCCTGGATATTCTGTTTGTCATTGGTATATAGGAGGGTTACAGATTTCTGTATGTTAATTTCATATACTGCCACTCTGCTGAAAGTGTGCGTAAGTTGTAGTGGTTGTCTGGCAGAGTCTTCAACATCTCTTGTCTACAGAGTTATCATTTACAAATTAGGATTATTTGATTTCCTTATCTATTTTGTATCACTTTTATTCTCTTTGCTTGTCACATTGCTCTAAAACTAATCACTGTGGAGAAAGAATAAAGAGAGTTGACATCCTCATCTCTTTTTTTACTTTAATGGAAATCATTTGATTTTTCTGTTTAGTACAATGTTGGCTAAAAGCTTGTTGCATATAGCCTTTAATATGAAAAAATCTGTTTGTTCCCTGTATCCTAGTCTATCTTGGTAGGTTTTTGTTTTGTTTTGTTTTGTTTTTTGTTTTTTTCTGTCCTGGATCTTACTCTGTAGACCAGCCTGGCCTTGAACTCCAGAGATCTACCCGGCTCTGCCTCCCCAAGTGCTGGAATTAAAGGCATGTGCCACCACCACTCAGCTTAGGTAGGACTTTTTAAAAATATGTCTGTCTGTCTATCTATCTATATCTATCTATCTATCTATCTATCTATCTATCTATCTATCTATCTATCTACATTCTAACTGCAGTATTCCCCCTCCTCTCCTCCCAGTCCCTCTCCTCTTCTTCCTCCACTATTCCTCTTCTCCCATCCATTCCTCCTTCATTTCTCTTCAGAAAGGGGCAGGCCTCCTATAGATATCAACTAACTATGGCGTATGAAGTTGCAGCAAGGTTAGTTACCTCCTCTTCTATTAAGGCTCAACAAGGCAACTTGGTAGACATCACTGGTGGACAGGGGTGGGGATTTGGATGGAGATAGGGATGGGAACAGGAGGAAGCATGTCGGGGAGGATGGAGGGAGACAGTACTGGGAAAGACACCTAGATTCAGGGCAGAGGACAGGATCTATAGGACTAGCTAGAAACCTAGTGCAATAGAAACTCTCAGGATCTATGAGGGTGACCCTAGCTAAGGCTCCTAGCAATGGGGGATATGGAGTCTGAACTGGTTATCTCCTGTAATCAGCAAGATTTCCAGTGGAGGGATTGGACACCAACCCAGCCACAAAACATTTGACCTAAAATTTGTCTTGCCTAGCATGCGCTGGTGTAAAGGTGGTGCAGAAACTATATCTAGGTGTTTTTTTTTTTAATCATGAACAGATGTTGGATTTTGTCAAAGGCATTTTTTGTATCTACTGAGACAATCATGTGATTTGTATCATTGAGTCCATTTATGTGATAGATTACTATTATTCATTTATTTACAGTGAAATATCCCTGTATCTCTGAAATAAAGCAGATGATGTTTTTAATGTGTTTTTGAGTTTTGGTTACAGGTATTTTTACTGAAAAGTTTTCTGTGAATGTTTATTGGAGCAATTGATCTACAATTTTCTTTTTTGTAAATGAGTCATTATCTCTTTTAGCTGTCAATGCAGTTCTGGCTTCATAGAAATAATTCAGACATGTTCTCTCTTTCCTAGGTTTATAGAGTTCTTTGAGAAACAGATTCTTTGCTAAATTCATCTGGGTTTTATTGTTGTATGTTTTTCTTTATTTTAAAGTTGATGCTTCAGTCTTTTGTTTGTGTTTGTCTGTTCTTGTTTAACTTTCATAGGTCATATGCATTCATAGATTTATCTGTTTCTTTCAGGTTTTCCAAATTAGAAGAAAATTAGTTTTTCAAGTGTGTCCTTGCATCTTCTAGATGCCATTGATAGCAGTTATAATATCTTTGTTTTCATTTCTAATCCTGTTAATTAGGCCTTTTCTTTTCTTTCTTTAGGTTGATTTGGCTAAAGTTTTGTCAATATTGTTTATTTTTTTCAAAGAACCAAATCCGTTTCCATTAATCCTTTATACTTCTCTATTGCTTTTTGTTTGTATTTCATCTAAACTACCATCACTGGTGGCAATTGTCATGGGATTAGTAATTTTCGATAGAGATGTTTTGTATTTGACTTTCATGTTATTAGTGCTTGTCCATTGGGATTTACCCATATGGAGTTAATTTGTTAGACATTCTAGCACATGTGTGTTGAATGAGCATTTGTTTTTGTGTTTAAAATTGCCTCTGATTTGTGAAATGCGACTGGGCTCAGAGTTACATAAAAATCAACTACAGAAAGATGTGCTGTTAGTATGTGCGTGGGGTAGTTGAAGGTGATCTCTGATCTGTTGTGTGAGTCAGTTAAATGTGGCGGGGACTGCAGCAGGGTAGCAGTTTAGTATGCCCTCTGATCAGAGCCAAGGTTTGCCAGGTATTGTGAGAGTATGCTTTGAAGCTTGGGATTTACTTCACAAGTGTGTGTGTGTGTGTGTGTGTGTGTGTGTGTGTGTGTGTGTGTGTAAAATAGGGTATGTGTAGCAGGTATGGATGGATCACACCCAGCAATAGATGTGTGTTCTGATAGTGGGACATGAGCCTGTGGTGATATTTTATTTGTGCATAACAATAGTGCTTTTCTGAAGATCAGAGGAAAAATCCAGCCACAATATTAAACACAGAAGTCAAACAATAGTAGCACATGCCTTTAATCCTAGAATTCGGGAGGCAGAGATCCATGTGGATCTCTGTGATTTCAATGCCACACTGGGAAAAGAGCCAGGCATGGTTTCACGTATCTTAAATTCCAACACCAGTTAACCATAAAGGTCTAGAGGTCTGTACAGACAGACAGGAAGTGATGTAGCTGGGCAGAGAGAGGAAATGAGATGGCAGACCAGAAAGGAATACAGGCGTGGTTATACAGATAGAAGGTCTCTTTGGAGGCTGAGGGCTGGTGAGGTGAGGTTGGCTGTGGCTTGTCCTATTTCTCTGATCTCGTAGTTTTAACCCCAGTATCTGGCTCCGGATTTTTTATTTATGAGACTGTTTAACAATTCATCTTACATGCTCCCCTGGATTCACCAGCAGCTGCACACACAGGGCAAGGGATTTGACTCATGGCTCAGAGGTCCAGAGTACTTTTGCCTACCTTGTTGGGGTGAACATTTTGAATGGTGAAAGTATGCCCCAGAGACCCTTCCCCTTTCAACACTATGTGTTGGCAGGTGGAGGAGGTATGTGCTGGAGGCAAGAGGATTGGAATCTCCTTCACTTCTGGACTGGGTGCTGAAAGGACTGGGAAAGTATGAAAGGGAAGAGCAGGGTCTGAGATGTCATACTCCTCAGGGCCAGGGAATGGGTAGGGTGGCAGCAGTTTAGAGGCAGAGGCTCTGGGGATGCCTTCCCTATCTACACCCACAGAGTGGTGGACAGGGAAAGGAATCCATGGGCATTCACTTACTATATATTCAGTGATTTTCCCTTCTGTTACTTTTCCTGTTATGTATTTACAAACCAATGGCAGTTGTTAGGTGACTTTGACCTGGGATTCTGGCTAGATGTCTAATAGCCCTTTTTGTTGCCATAGCAGCTTACAATAAACAAATTCCATTTTCCCCTCAAGTCTAAGACTGTCTTGATTTAGCCAACTGCAGTTTCTTTTATTATTATAATTATATTAAATCACCTTCTTCTTTTATAAATGTGAGTTCTTAGAGGCCAGAAAATTGTTTCTCCGGTATCTGACACAGTTCATTGTGGATGAAAAGATTCTTAGACAATGATTTGATCCATAGACTGGTATAACTGAACATAATAATGAACATGAACCTGGAATTACTGTGATGTCTAGAGTTTAGATAAAACTTAGTGAGCAATTCTACAGATACAAACATAGGGACTTGAATACCCATTTCAGGAAGACAACATGCTATTTTTACATAAAGAAGAACAAATTCAACTGACTTTTTGGAACCCATTCCCTGTGGTGGGATACCTTGCTCAGCCTTGATACAATGGGGAGGGGCTAGGTTCTCCTTTAACTTGGTATGCCAGACTTTGTTGACTACCATGGGAGGCCTTACCCACTCTGAGGAGTGGATAGGGGCAGAGTGGGAGGGAGGTAAGGAGGCAGGAAAAGGGGAGGGAGGGGGAACTGGGGTTGATATGTAAAATGAAAATAAATAAATAAATAAATAAATAAATAAATAAATAAATAAATAAATAAATAAATTTAAGTACAACAAAAGGACCCCCAAAAAACACCCCTTTGACTGTAATCACTTGCATTTATGGATTATAACTAGGGAAAACCCAATTCCTGTTTTTTCTCCCAGTCCTCCTGATTCTGACAGCTGTAAATCCACTCTGTTGTTACTTTAAGATTTTGAGATCTCTGTCAAGCAGTGAAGGAGAGAAGGAGTATGGATTTTTCTGAATTTTCAGAATGAAGAAAGGAAGAAAGTAAGTGAGGAAGAGTAAGAATAAGAAGTGACTGAACTGTGATGTGTATGTTAGGTAGAAATGATGTTCAGCTCTAGTACAGGTTATATCTCACTGAATCCTTTAATAGAGTGGAGGACAAAGGTTTATATTGATGCATTTAAGTCCTGGATTCACATTGCAGCATCATTGAAGAAGGCTAATAGACTGCCAGGTAAGATTAGAGGAAATATTAATAACAGGTAATACTTTTCCAGAGTGACTCATAAAACCAAAGATTCTGAGTTGGAAAGTCTCTTAGAGGTCACACTCTCCTTCTTCCAGGCATTGTCTACTTAAAGTTTCATGTCAAGACATACTTCTGAGTCTTAGAATTCAGAGCAGCTTATTCAGAGAGATGGGACTAAGATACACAACAACTAGTGTAGATAGTTATTAAAACTCAGAATATAGCATGACAAATTTTCAAGCATGAACTTGTTCATTGAAAAGATAGCAACCCACACTGTATCCTCAGGTACCCCAGGCTCCCTTACCTCTCAATGAAGTCAGTAGAAACATGGCCACTCATGTATTTTCTTGCCATACTTGTCTTCATAATTTCTCCTATGTACAGTACAGTCTATTTTGAGTGATGCCATGTAATTTTCTAAAACCTTGATCATAATAATATACAACTTAAAGGGGCACACTTTGTTAGACACCACTAAATATCCTCTAAGTCCCTTTGAGTCTTTTCTCTTAATTGTATAAGTGTACTGGCAGTGGAGATGTACTTGGTGTGCCTATGGTGTGAATTTGCTTCCACCACCAGGTGAAGATGAATGGAGTAGTCTGACAGTGTGCACTTGCTGCTTTTCATGGCCACATGGTGCTCTCTTCTGATCTTTGCTATAACAAATTCTTTTCTTGTCTAGGTGTTGTCTTGACAGTGTGCCCTTAGTTCATACAACACAGACCCAACTGTTTTGCTACAATCTGTTACTGCAAGATCTGGTATCTATATCTGTAACATTAGTCAGTGGCTGTACCCATCACCCATGTAGTTTTCTACTTGGGGTTCCTAAAAGTGAACTTATATAAAATGTTTTCTTTTTTAAAAGGAGGAATATATTTAATTCCCTTCTGTCACCTCCATATCTTTGACTCCTGGAGGTCAGCTATCAGATCCTTAATCTCTTTTCCAGAAGCCAAGGTTCTATATTCTAGCATCTTTGTAGAATTGTGGTTTGACTCATTCCAAAATACTGTATTTTCTGTTTGTTCTTTTATAATTGACCCAGACACCTTTTTTCTTCTAAGATTACAGGAGAACACATGAACACACACACACATACACACATACACACACACACACACACACACACACACACACACACACACACACACACATGAGATCTAATTCAAGATAAATTTAGGGAAGCTATTAAAATTTTAAAAATAATATGTATTGGCACCACAATTAACTGCTTTTGAAGGTGCCCTACTAATTAATTATCTTTCTACCTGATGACTTCTATTAACAAATATTCCAGCAAGATGAAAATGTGTGCTTACTGCCATGTGAATTTGAATAAGTCTCTCTGTTATCTCTAAAGTGGGAATAACAGCAGTAATACAAACATTTCAAGTTTTTAGGATTACAGGAATAAAATATGGGAATTACTCAGAAAAGAAAGTACTTTGCACTAGTAATTGGTTATGTGTGAGCCAGTTTTATTAATTATTGCTTATTATTATTGCTCTGTTTATAGGAAGACTTGAGAGTAGGTGTACTTGGAACATCTTATTATTGAAGTTTTATTTAAAAGGCAATATGAAGACACATTGGTTACATTAATTTTCTCAATGAAGCGTAAGGTAGAACCCTGTGAAAATGCCTTAGCATTTTTTGCAAACAGCCATATGAGTAATCGGGGCAGATAGACTGTGTGTCTTTTCTTATTGTCCTATTGGCATGTTGACCTCTTATACTTGACATGAGTGCTTCTGTGGACTTTTTGCTACACTATAATTTCAGTCAACAAGGCTTATATTTCGGTTTCATATGTATTCCCATATAAGCTCAGACCCTTTCTTTCTACAACTGGTGTTTAGACAACAAAGTTCTATCTATGACACTAGTTTCCACCATGAAATGTAATTTTTTCAGCTTGGCATATTTTTCAAATCTAGTGAGATATCTTTGGATCCTGATGCTGTCATCTCAGTGCCTGCCATTGTCAAGCATCAGATGCAACTTTGATCAGAGTGCCTTAATTAAATTTGGTGAGCAAAACATTGAAAAGGATAGCACCAAGGACAGAATCAATGTTGCATATTAGAGGCCATTAGTCAGCATTGTTTGAAATACTCAGACAGCTTACTACAATATATCACACCATATGACAACTTATGGTTCCATATTTGTTTATAACATTTTTGATATAACTATTTGAGATCCCTTTGAAATCCACTCCTAATCCACTTACAGAAACCCCATGGCATGGAGTGTAGTAACACTCATGAAGAAGTTGTTAAGGAAGCTTTCACCTGAATCTTTAAAAAAAAAAGGTGGTTAGTGGCTTCCTCCCTTCTCAAAGTAATTAAAAATGTGTTATAATATTTTCCTTAGATTTATAAATTTATTTTTTTCTGTAGATCTAGCAACAATTCCTTCTTTCACCTTGTGAAAATGAGAATGTCTATCTCTGCATTTGCAGCACCGCTTATATTAGGCAAGGGTTATCCAAAATTGTCCAGCACTCATGGTGTGCTGATTTATAGTAAAGATGACCTTATTGTTCAGTGTCCTACTGAAGGTAAATTTAAAATGAAAAGGCACTGGTCAATAATTACAGCAGAGAGTAAAGCCGAGCCAGGCTTATTTGGGGCAAATGGGATGCATGGTCATCCGTAAGTGAACCCAGATGAGACTCTTTCATTCATTCATTGAGAGAATGCCTTTAGAATATTTTCATCCAATTTGCTTCATGTCACTGGCTTCATCAATGAACTGATTATTTCCCTCTACCACAGAGGAGAATGAAAATCCACACCCCACTCCTTAACGGTCTTCCTAACTTATTAACATCCATGATAATAAAAAGATAATTGCTTGTATGATTTTTTCTATTTATTAAACTCCTTAATGGAAGAATTTATCCTGTCATGTATATTATTTAAACTGTGACTCACCTATGACATTAGATTTCTTATATTTAACGAACGTTCTTTTTTTTTTTTTTACTCTATTTTCTTATATCATTTGTATAAATTCCTAAAACACCAGGAATTCCTATTGATATATTTCAGGTTACCCTCCTATATTTTATTTTGTTTGTTAACTGAATTATTTGTAGAAGGAAACTGGAGATTGCTTTTGATCATGCAATCATTCTCTTGAGTTTTCCCCACACTCTAGAAACTCTGTTACGATTTAACCTTTCCTTTTATTTGGACTTTGAATGTTACCATCCCAGCTTTTACACATTTTAGTAACAGTTCAATCATTAGCTCCCAGGAGGCATTTTCCTCTTTTGTGTTCCTGCTACTCACATACTCCATAGCCAAAAGAAACTTTTTAAAAGCCTGCTTTCCTCATTATGTATTCTGTTCAGTCTAATTTTCACACTTCTTTTTCCCCCAACATAACAATTTCATTGATTATTTGGGAATTTTATACAGTGCACCCTGAGCATGCTTGCTTCCCATTCCTCCCCAAATCCACCCTCCCACTCTTATTTCCTCCTCAGAAAACAAAACAATACAAAAAGCACCAACCAAGTCCAATTTGTGTTGTCCATGTACTCACTGGAGCGTGGTCTAACTCCCAGTGGCCACCCCCTTAAATGGACTGGTTCTCTTTTTTTTTGGCGGAAGGAGGGGAGAGGTTGGCACAGAGGCCTTCAAAGTCTCTCAGTTATGGGTCTGCAGTCATTGACATCACCACAAAAGGTGCCTCCCTGCTTACAGTAACTGATGACTGTGAACTGGACTGTGAACATCAAGATGGACTCCGGCATCAGCTTGGACTATGGACATTAACTTGGTCTGCTGCAGTAGCACAGATCACAGAATCAACTTATTTTCTCATAGTAGCACAGACCATGGACATCAACCTGGTCTCTGTGGCAGCACAGATCAGGGACATCAATATGGTTTGCACAAACCGCAGAAGTCTTTCTAGAATTAGCATGGAAAATGAACCATTCTTTGTCTCAGAGATCGTGTTGCTCAGTCAGGGTGTTCAAGCTGTTGGGCAGTGTTTGGGAGAGCACAACCTACAAGAGCCCCAGGCTGCTATACACCACGTTGCCCTCAGCACTGGCCACCCTGCCATTACCCCAGGCACAACCATTATGTTTGCTACCGTGTGTCTGCAGCAAGCAGACAGTTCCGCTGCCTCCTGTCCACCCCACAGCAGCTCTCAGGGCTGGCGGCACAAGCAGAAGCGGCAGTAGAGGCTCCATGCTATGGACTGGGTCTGAGAGCCAGTGTTTGGACCATGTGGCAATGGGGCAAGTGGCCAGAGTCTCCTGGTGACCTCAGACCAGTAGTTCTACTCAGCAGCAGCTTGCCCTCTTGCCTGCTGTGGCTCCCACTTCTGTGACTGCTGCGGCTCTGGTTCTGCTTCTCAACACCATCCATACCACTCCGTTTTGCCATCTTTTTAGATTTTTTTTTTTGACCAGCAGCCTTTTTCTGAGCATCATCTTTCTTTTTCTTGTCTTCTTGCTTTTTCTTTTTTTTTCTTTTCTTCCATGAAACGTTTTTCTTCTTGTGTTTCCTGTTTCTTTATCCTGGCTTAGGCCGCAGGTGTTGGCTCCTTGGGGCCCCAGGTGGAGGGTTCCTGGCAGTGCTGGGGATTTTTCAACTTCTACTTAGCCCTTTGTAGTTTTATTTTCTTTAAAGTCCCCAAATCCTTGGCGAAAGTGAAAACAATGCCCTCTAAAGAACCTCGAACAAAAATGTGGATTTAGAAACTGCTGAAGTTGAAGTAAGACCTGAGTAGAACAGGTGTGTAAGCTGGTATTTTAACAATTAATGATAATGTCCTCTCAAAAAAACTATCACAAAGCTAACTTATCTATCTATCTATCTATCTATCTATCTATCTATCTACATATACATACATATACATACACACACACACACACAAACACACACACACACACACATATGATCCCTCCTCCAAGACTCTTGGTCTACAGGGGCCACAATCAAGCAGGAGCTGCCAGTTTAACCCAGGCCTGAGTCAGCGATGCTCACAACGCAGCCAAGCAGGGGCAGGGAATTCTAACCCTGGCCCCGCAGCGGACCTCCAGCCAAGCGCCCATCCCAAACCTATGGCACCAGGTGGTTCAGCACTATAACAATCTCCTTGTGATGAGGAAGTGTGCCCCAGCCCAGTGTCAGGATGACCTGAGTGAGACAGGGAGACCCACACACAGACCTAGGGCTACACACCCTGGGATCCGAAGAAAAAAACATGGGCCCATCCAGTATCTTGCAACATCAGCCAGGAGGCCACTATTAGAGTGAGCAGAGGTATGGTATGGTGTCTTATGGTAGAGAGAGAGGTTCAGGTTCCATGGACAGAGGCATAGCTGAAGAGATGAGAGAGGAAAGGAGTGGGCTGAGTGAGGGAACTGACCCCTTGACCAGTGGCAACACACAGCAAAGGGAGCCGTGCACTTTGTCTGGGCAGCACAGCAGAGATGACCCTGTTGATTATAGCACAGGCGATCCAACTTTGAGGATAGGATCCTGGGAGACCTAGCTCTACCCCGTATCTGTCACATAGCATCGGCTGGGGAGAGATGCACTTCCTGCCCCCCCACCCATCAATGCCTAAGGCAGGTGGGAGAGTTAGCCCTGTGGTCATAAGAGAGGGACAGCTGTTCCTGACCCCCACCAGCGGCAACACTGCAACACCTTGCCAGGGCAGCAAATAGAGCCAACGCAGTTAGCGGAGGTGTGGGTGAGCCACCCCACAAATTGTGACCATGACAGAGTCATCCCTATTTCCTATCTGGCGGATCAACCTTACAGCTGCCAAGGCCCAGACCCAGGTTTGTGACTTGGCCTGCCCCAACATTCACCCCATCTATGATCTGCTGGAGCACAGGAAGGTACCTCACCTGCAGACCCAAAGCTGAAAGATCTCCACAACACAGGGCAGCAGCCGGATGTCCAGGAAGAATCCTAGTAAGGGCCTGGTATTGAATGTGTAATGGAGACCAGGGGCCTCAAACCAGACCAATGACTCTTGGCGATGAGCACTTCTAAGTAGCGATGTATGGACAAAGGGTTATATGGCATGACTTGTTGAGTCGCACTGCAACTTCCTAATGAGGTTTTTAATTCCTTCCTTTTTACAATATTTTTCTCATTTTATTTTTTCCCTTTTTTATTTTATTTTTGGCTTTTCCGAGATAGGGTTTCTCTTTGTAGCTTTGTGCCTTTCCTGGATTTTCCCTTTTTTGTCTTGAATTTTGTTTTACTTGTGGGGTGTGTGTGCAGATATGGAGGGCAGATTTTGAAGGGAGGGGAATGAATGGGGTAGAAATACATAATGTGAAATACACATAGAATACATTTTAAAAAATTTAAAAATCCCTGGAATCATTGGATATGAGAAAAGGCAGGAATCAGGGCACTGTGAAGACAAGGCATCCTTATAATTGTGTACTTGGGAAGATTTAATTTCATTTACTTATTTTAATTTTTTTGAGCCAGGGTCTCACTATGTAGCTCTGGCTGTTTTAGAACTGCCTGTGCACACCGAGTCACAGCGACCTGTCTGCCTCTGCCTTTCAAGTGCTTGGATTAGAGGCAGGAGCCACCATACCTGGTTTCAGGAGTGATGTGAAATGCGTCTTCTAACCATGATGTAGTTCTCACAGCCATAAACCCACCGTCATGTGGTTTTCTTAACAAAATCTGCACAATGTAAGTGAGTCAAAATTCTGACATAGATGGGGTAGGTGATTTACATGTCCCAGGAAGTGGCTCCTAGAAGTTTTTCCATGATCCAGTGGACAGACTAATACCAGTGCATGTATACGGGCAGCACTAACCAGACTTAGAGATTTGTCTGGGAGAAATATGGTAGAGGAGAATTTGGAGAGTTTGGTGGTGGAAATGGGGGTGGATATGGTTATGTTTCATTTACAGAGGTATGAAATTCTCAAAATTAAATAAAAGTTTTAACAAGGAAAGGTATCAGAGATGTGAAAAATGAAATTCAGTTTTTAATTATTGTGTTGATAAGCTTAGACAAAAGTGGAGAATTGAAATGGAAATTAAACAAAACACCAACTACTGAATTTGACACATGTGAAAGAACACCAATCTAATTTAACTAATATGAACCTGATTTGTAGTACATTTTTGTTTTTTGTAAGTTTCACTTTCTCCAAATACATGCTTACAAAAATTATATTTCTTAAAAATAAAAGGACTATTTTCCCAACAAAGGCCGTATGTATTGATTTAAGACAATTTGCTAAAAAGTTCCTATTTGCTTCTTTCTATTTATTCCTACACATTAGAAGGAGGGGTGATTGACAAACTGAGTGGTGCAGAGTAGACATCCCATGAGTGAAAATCAAATGGCTGTATCTATGTGGGTTACTGGGATGACTGTTTAATTGTCTTGATCTTTGAGTCTCTGTTTTGAGACAGTACCCAATACTGCTTTCATTTACTTTGCTGTATTTTGTGTAGTTCAACTGAAATCAGAAATTACTACACCCCAACACTGCTCTTACTTGCTCAAGATTGCTTTGTGCATTTAAGGCCCGTTTTACTTAAGTCCAACCTGGGCTACGTAGTGAGGTTGGGACAAGCCTTTACTACATATCAAGATTTAAAAGAGGTGGCAGGGGGGTAAGAGGATGAAGAAAAGCCAAACCTAATAGAAAACCCTTTTCTCATTCCTTGTTGGATAGACACTCATGAAGAATTGGCACTTGGGTGATCTTTCTTAGACTGTAGATGTTTAGTTTCTTCTTCCTTGTGGTGTCTGATAAGGCAGGATTTGCTTGGGTTTGGGGGCCAGTATTCTGTGGCTGATGTTATCTATGGCTAGGATTATGAAATGACTTAGGAGACTGAGAATGTCCTCAGATATATTATTAAAGGACTTGACATGGATGTGTTTAAACCCTGATTCTTTTGTTAAGTTGTACGGCCATTTCTACTCTTCATGGTAATTTTTATAATTCATTTATCCAAACCTAGGAAATGATTAGGGGTGAAGTTGATTCTGGTAGAAAAGTTCACCTTGGAATTTCCCTAAAAATATCAGTTGGCATGCTCTTTAGAGAAATGACATTTTCATATACTTTTGTTAATTCCCTCTTGGAATTTTAACCATGAATTTGGCAGCCTGATTAGCCAAGGGTATTTTCTGAAAGAAAAAAAAAAAAGAATAATTATGGGGAGATAATTGCACTAAAAGTAATTAAAATATTATTCAGCTATACTGATTTTAATATAATACTAGTGTTACATTAAATCCAACAGATCAATAGTTTCAATAAAAAGGCAAGAAATCTATCCAAACACCTGTAAGCCTTGAGTATGTAATGAAGTTGATATTGCAAATTAATGGGATACAATGTGTGTTATTCCAAAATGGGATACAATGTATGTTATTCAAAATGTGGTATTAACCCAACTTGGAAAAACTAAATTTAGATTAATTTTTGTCATAGCCTCTAAAACAATGTTTACATGTACTAGGGAGTTTAAAATAATCTAGTATTTATTAAGGATTTATGTGATGTGGTAGGTATTATGTTGTGTATTTTAAATTGAATTTTTTCCCCTTTACTCCTAACTGGTCTGAGAAGCAGATGTTAATATTAACCATACTTTATAGTGAATAAACTAAGGCAGCAATCAGATTAAATATCAGACAGGTGGAGGTAAATTAAGGCATACATTCAAAATGAGCATTAGATGGTTCTAATACCTGGACTAATACCTCTTCACCTTAATGCCTTAAAGAACTCAGTATGTGTATTGGTTTGTGGTGAGAGCAGAGAGACTAGCTTTCAAAGCCTGATACCAAAAACAAAAGTTATAAAGGATATTCTGCTACATAATAAAGCTTAAGTCTTGTCATATAAACAGAAATGCCATAAGTAAAGAAAATCAATATTTTAAAAGTGTATGACAGAGGATGGGTTAATGTACTAAGTGTATGGGCAGCTCTTAGAAACCGATTAAGGCGCTGTGAGGAAAATGAACAGCAACATTAAGGCTATTTAGAAAAGAAGAATAAATGGCTAAAACTAGAAAAATACATCAGTCTTATTTGTAACCAAATTAATGCAAGTAGAAACAAGGATATTAGCTGACAGCTTTATGTAGGATAGTGTAAATTTGAAGATAGCAAAGTTTAACTATAAGAAAAACAGGCTAAAAGCTGTAGAACCATGCAGTATTCAAAAGAATGTCTTATAATAAAAATCACAAAGTTCACAATGCATTGTCAAAAACTAGGCATTGGAGTTCTAATTCTATTTGTATAAAGGCACAGGTGTGCAGGTGACTCAAGATTGCATTGTGATGTAAGATCTTAACAGTGGCCATTTCTAATTGGAAATTATAAGGTTGAACATTTATCTATCCTCTTTATCTTTCCTCTCTATTTTCTAAGTAGTCTATAGTACATGTGCTGGCTATATCTTCAAAAAGGTACAATATGATATGTGAAAATAAGTTAATTATAAAATAAAAATATTAAATAAAATTTAAAAAATACAATAAACAGTTCATTCCAAAGCCATTTCAGAACATTATTTCCATTTTCTAGCTATTTGTAGTTTGCATAGTTCCATTGCACATTTCCTCACTTAATAGGAATGCTAGTCCATGCAGGTACTTGGTGCAGTTTATCATTGCTTAATTTTTTAAAATTTATTTTCATACATAAAACAAAAAAGATGCACATATACATGGGGTATGGTGTAAACATTTGCTGCACTAACTTTCTTAGATTTCTAGCTCACCAATCTAGAGATTAAAGAAGTCTTCTCCAAAGAGCCTGATATACGGAATTGGTGTCACTGCTTCCTTCCAGCTCCTTAGAACATGTTTTCCATTGTTCTTGAGTAAACCAGAGCATCGACCCCAGTTGACTTAGAAAGTGGCCTTCATGCACATTACTGTGGATGATGGTTTAGGTCAGAAAACTCAGGTGGACTCTGGGACCAGGCAAGTGGTGTTTTGTGTGCCTCTGGCATTACCTAAGAAGGTCTTAGGTTAGGTCATCTCTTACGTCCCTTTGTGGACTGACATTTGGGGATTTTTTTTCCTGCTCATCCGGTCTACTCAGTAGTTGTAGTCTTCGGTTCCCCTCATTTGTAATTCATGTTACTTCTACCCTCAAGCCCAAGGTCAGATCATTTTCTTTGGTCCCTGGAGGATCATGCCCTTATCATTTGTAGATTCTGAGTTCACTGCATTTAGTTTCTGCTGGAAAATGCCTTTTGTAGCTTTGTAAGACATAACTCAGTCTGTGGCTCCTGGAATGCCCTAAGAAATTGTGTTCTCAGCATGCATTATGCCATCAACTTCACTCAGCAGAACCTAGTCTGCTTTTTTTCTGCCTGCTTCTCTTTGCTTATTTATTTTTCCACATTTTCTCCTTGCAAACTCACATGCTTTAGTTGTACTAAATCCTTTCTCAGTAGTCCAGTGAAATTTGGCCTCCAGTTGTTATTCTTTTGAAAGCATGATGGCATTAGCTTCTCTTCACATAATTGCATTTAGTTTCTGGCTTCAGGGAGAACAGGTAAAAAAAATGAAGGACACAAAGCAGTTTCCCCTTCAGGGCTGAAACTGTACTTTCCTGCATCCCTCACAGCATTCTGGGGAGGGACAGCCTCTACTGCCTCTTCCCTCCATCGTATCCCCCAGAATGAGCCACTAATTAAATGCCTGGATTTAGGGATCCCACCACATTCTCAGATTATACAGCATGAAAATACATTTACATGCTCATCTAAATTTTAGAGAATTTCTTCTTTTTAACTATTAAGCTTAGGCAAACATTTTTTCCCTTTAGCCAATGGTCCTCAGGCTTCTAAAATCCGGAGTTTCTGGCATTCACAGATAACTGAGTACTATAAGCCTAGAACTATTACCCATGCTCTCTGATTTAAAATTTAACATTCATAAACATATTGATTGCCACAATAACTAGTAAATTAGAAATTTTTATTTATAAATCATAATACAGTGTAGTTATCTTCTTCGTAGAGTAGAACTGAAACATTTGAGAAGGTTTTGTATATAAGAACATATTTCAGTGTCACTGACTATTTGGTCAAAAAGTCTCTCAAGCTCCTTTTGTTCTCTCCCAAAAGTTTGGTTTTTAGTGTACAGATACAACCTGGCTCACTCTGTATAATTCCATATTAGCCACTCTGTGTCTTATTTTCCTCACTTAAAATGAAAGAGGTAATATTGCATGCATTTGTCTCCAAGAATAAATGATAGAAACCACTCTAGCACTCAGTAAATATAAATTGCTCCATGCACATTACTAAATCACCACTATTGTGTGGTGTGCATAAGCAATTTTCATTTGAGTTCCTGGTCAACACATTAATCTGCTGCCAGAGGTTAAACTCTGCAGCTGATATCAGAAACATACAAATTTGCTCCTTTGTGTACTCATAGCCTTCAAAGACAATCTTCACATCATTGAGATAACGGAATTTTTACTTTTTTATTCTGAATAATACACAGCTTGTCTGTAAAAGAAAACAATTTAATATCCAGAGACATCCCCACTCTGTCCCATCCATTAAATGATCATGCTAGTGTCTGCTTTTCAGCTAGCAAAGTCTTGCTTCCAAAAGGATAGCATGAGGAGAGGCTACCACCAAGCACAGGATACTTTCCAGATAGTCAAAGTTGACCTTTGATGACATCCTTCTTTCTGTTCCACAGTTCTAATCTCCAGGGAGGACACTGGTATCACAGCCTCCCTGTGACTAAATGGTGCCATTAGCTTATATCTTATGCCCCATATTTCTAAAGCTCTAGCTTTCAATAACTCATGATATTTTTTAACTTTTATTATTCTCCTTTATAATCATAGCCTCCCCCCCCCCATAGAAAAGAATGCCTAAAATTTCAGAGGTCAATTTCATGAATCGGATAGTTGATAGATTATCTAAAATACTTTGTTATTCTTATTTCACTACCAAAGTGATGTGGTTATGTACAGGATCTATTTCCTAGAGAAGAGAATGCAAAGGCCAGCTCATTTTCTGTACATCTCTTTAATGCAGTTTTCCTAAAGCTTGACTTTAATACTCTATATTCCTATATGCCATCTTTGGAAATGTAACTATTCCAGAAATTGTTTAAACATCCTTCTCAGTTTTGTAGCAGCTATTTGATTCCCATTACTTTTACATTGTAGATGTCATGCAGTAAATTAAAATAGTAACACTAAATCGAATGCCCAATATATGTTCCTATAAGATATCTGAGAAAATATCACCTACATGTTCAGTTACAGATTGTTTCATTTAAGAGCTAGCCTGGATCACAGTGAATATGAAATTATAAAGGATGAGATATTTTAAGCTTTCTCACTCTATTTCATAATATGATGGCATTTTACTTAGATTGTCTCTAATGAGACAGGAGGGTAGGGGTGCTTGTGATATAGAATTTACCATGATGATGTGATGGGCTGAACTTTGCATGTCATGCTGAATGAATGACTGGTAGGAGAGTGAATCAATGTGAAGAGCTAAGAATGGTATGGTAACCATTATGATGCTATCAATTGTTTGAACCGAACATTTACGGAGGACTAGTATTCTACTTGAATACAAAGTCTACTATGTCCTCATTATCTCTCTCTGTGGCACTTCTCTAGCATGTTTCCTTAGTACCACTGTTTTCAGCTACCCCTTACATTTTCCAGAATCAGTTCCAAATCAATGATAATTAGCATCAGTTCCCCATGGCTCCTCCTTGTTTTGTTCTTTTTTTTCCCCCACCAGAATAGTAATTTTTTAAAGCTTTTCCTACTGCTTTAATTTCCCCCTTTAAATTAATTAACTTCAATTAAGCTTTCTCGAGCCTTAAATACCTATAGAACTTTCTTAAAGTTAATCATTTGATTTGCCAGCTCAGCATTTCCAGTCTCACCTAGTTTTAAGATTTCTAAATCGAAAATTATTCCTTAGAGATGCTGTGAGTACAGAAGAGAAAATAAATGATGGCTTTGTTATGAAATGAGTGATGGACTTTGCTTGAAAAAATCTCACACTTTAGTGTTCTTTGTGTTTCATGCTGATAAGCAGCTAATAATTTAAAGACCTTCATTTTAGATTTAAAAACACTTAGGAATTTTCAAATCCACATAAATAGTGGCTACATGCATATTCAGTCTGGAGGAAAATGTACCTTACATTATTCTTTGTGTATTGTGTTGCTTACTTTTGCAAGTCTTTTCAAATTTAATTATGTGGGGCACTAATAATCTTCTTAAACTCGACATAGGTTTTCTGGTTAGGAACTTGAAACTAGTGCTTAATTTTAAATTATTGAATTTTTACTTATTTGGTGAGGAGTACTCAAGAAGAAGGGTGAGCTTGTGGTTCATCCACACGTCAGTAACTAGAGATGTTAACCAGACAGATATGCGATATGTCTGGAAAATCGATATTGTCATCTTAGCCAAAGAGGTAGAGGAAGCATGTGAGCACACATGCACCTGCCCAGGACTCTGGTTGTCCCAGAAATTTGCATACGCAGCAGCATTTGCTCTAATGCTAATTCATGCCATTTTCTCTTGGCAGTCAGGAAAGTTCTAACCCTCTTATGATCCTCGTCTCCAAAGTCTGGATTTTAAACTAAGCCATTGCTTACTGCATGTGATGTAGCATTTGTCATAAATTATCAAATGATATACTTTATATTATTGGAGGTTATCATGAGCCCAGGTTATTTCCCTTTCTTTCCTATAACATATATTTTCACAATACTACTTCAGTTGCTCCTTTTGAGGAAGATAAATACAAATATTGATTTCTCTTTGATTAGGAAGAAAATGATGTATTGAACTGAAGTTAATTAAAATATATACCTGGGGTATTCCTACAAATTAACTGCTCTGGTCAATTCTTCTTATGTGGACTTAATTGTTTTTTAGATTTCCATAGATAACCTAATCTTTCATTTAATTGTAAACACTTGGGGTATAAAAAATGAGCCCCTTCAATATGATAAAGTTTAGGTGCTTTTAGATACCAATTCTTAGTGGCTGGAGAGATGGTGCAGTGGTTATGCATCCTTGCTGCTCTTGCAGAGGATCGTAGCTTGGCTCAGAGCCCACACATTCAGCAGTTTGCAGCCATCTGTAACTCCAGTTCCAGCAGATCTTCCACCCTTTTTGGGCCTTCATGAGCACCAGGCAGGCACATGCTATACCTACCTACCTACATATATACACATATACATACATATAGGTATTCACATGTACATATAATAAAAATGAATAAATCTTTAAAAAAGAAACTGTTACCCTTCTGTAGAATCAATATACTTGTCTCCTTATCTGTTGTGGAGGTATCAATGGGGGAGACGTACACATACTTAGTAAAATTTGTGGGAAATAATGGTTATCTTGAGGGCATTGGAAAAGTTTGTTATTCTTTGTGAGTCCTTACGGATGAAGTCCTATGGCAAGGCAGGATTGACACAGTATGTCACTGAGGAAAGATGACCTTTGAAAATGAAGAGGTTCTTAATACTGAGAAGATGGGGTTGCTCAGGGTTATTCTTACAGAAATAGAAACAAGAGTATTATACCACTTTATCTGGGTCACTCACATTTGAGATCCATATTTTGGATATTGTTGAACATAACACAATTGGATAGAAAATATAGCAGGCTAGTATGGCTTCTATATTCTAAATCTATGTGCTTGAAGCTGTCTTTCTCTAGACACATCCTAAGCAATTTCAAGTGCAGCCCTCTGATTACCTTCTCTTTGCAGTGATGACATTGAAGTAAAGAGAACCACTACAATAAAGCAAGTGATATTTTCTGTTGCCCATCTAATGACTGCATTGTTCTGTAATCAGATCTTAAACAACAGAGTCATTGTTCTTCATGCGTTACCATTTGTATCAGAGTACATATATCTGTTTGGAGATTAGGTGTGAGTTTGAGAAAATGGAATTTCTAAATTTCTGACTTAGTATCTACCAGAAAAGTCATTCTTAATTCAAAATTATAATTACCTCTAGTTAATTGAGAAGTATTCAGGGTTGACTCTTGGTGTAGGGAATCTGACTTCTGAATCTGTCCTTTCACCTAATCCTATTATTTTCACCCTTCTATTGAAGGCTGTGACAAGAATCAAACAAAGGAAACACCACAACTGCAGAACTATTGAGAATGTTAGCACTGAAAATGCTCAATTCAACCTGATTCATTTTGACTTGCAACATAGAGAGTGCCTGGCATCATGTTAGGAATTAAGTGTCCGAGGTTAACAAAGCAGATTGTCTGTTGCCCTTACAAAGTCACATGGAGCTGATGAGTAATAAACAATCACATCAAGAAATAGTCTATGTACAGCTGTGATAGGCATGACAGTGGGACCAAAGAGAGTATAGGACACTGTAGACATCAGCACGATAAAAAGTTAGCTTTGCCAGAGGATAAGCAGACTACAACTCACAGCTGCAGAGAAGCTAGCTAACAAGGAGGACCCTAAGAGAGACACATGGATTGCCCTGGGAAGGGAAAATAGATGAGATTTTCATGAGCAAACTTGGAGTGGGCTAGCAATGGAGGGTAGGAGATGGAGGATGAGGACACAAGGGAACTGGATGGTTGAGCTGGAACAGGATGGAGTGGGAAAGCAATAAAAGAGATAGAATGATAGAGGGAGACATCATAGGGATAGGGAAGTTCCCAGGAATCCACAAGGATAAACTCAGCTTAGACTACTAGCAATAATGGAGAGGGTGCCTGAGTTGGCTTACCCAAGAAATCAGATGGGTGAATACCCTAACTGTCATCATAGAGACTTCATCTAGTAACTGGTGGAAGCAGATGCAGAAATCTACAGCCAAATACCAGGCCAAGCTCCAGGAGTCCAGTCGAAGAGAGGGAAGAGGGATTCTATTAGCAAGGGGAATCAAGATCATGATGGGGAAACCTACAGAGACAATTAAATCAAGCTAATGGGGACTCACGAACTTTAAACCAACAGGTGTGGAGCCTCCATAGGACTGAACTAGGCTCTCTACATAATCAAGACAGATGTGTAGCTTGGATCTGCTTAAGGGGCCCCTTGTAAGTAGGGTCAGGATCCATCACTGGTGTATGAGCTTGCTTTTTGGAACCCACTATCTATGGTGGAACACCTTGCATAGCCTTGATGCACGGGGAAGGGGTTAGCCCTGCCTCAACTGAATGTACCAGGCTTTGCTGACTCCCCATGGGAGGTCTTACCTTGTCAGAGGAGAGAATGGGAGGTGGGTTGGGAGGGGGAAGGCTGGGGGACAGGAAGAAGGAAGAGAAGTGGATCTGTGGTTGTATGGAAAATGAATAAAAAAATTCTTAATTAAAAAAAAAAAAGTTAGCTTTGCAGCTTGTCATGGTCACATTTGGTGAAAAGAGTTTTCCTGGCAGAGCTAACAGCATGAGTGGAAGGGTTGAAATAGGACAGCCTTCCTGATTTTAGGAGACAACATGAATCAGGGTTCTGGTGAAGTCACTGGGGAGACACAGTCATGTAATGTAGCTAGGATGGCATACAGAAGTCTAATTATTCATTGCTTTGGAAATGAGAGTAAAGTCTTTGTATTCTTACTTCCAGGGTTAGAGAAGACACAGTTGAGAACATTGAGGAACATAATTTCTGTTTTAGAAATTTATTTTTGACCGTGAAAATATGTTGAAGAGGGGTAGACTTGTTGCTCAGCTTGGCAGAGCACTTCACTATCATGCACAATGCTTTGTATTTGATCGCAACAGTGCATAAAATGGGTGTGTTGGTACATGCCTGTAATCCCAGCACTTGAGGGGTAGGAGCATCCTCTGCTGCATAGCCAGTTTGATCCAGCCTGGGCTGCAGGAGACTCTGCTTGAAATAAATAAATACATTGAAAGAGAACAATGTGGAAAAAGAAAGAATATTCAGATGTTCTATTCACTTATGAGATAATAGTTATTTGACTCAGAAGGGTAAAAGTGGAGATTTTAAATGAAAAGCAGGGAAATTTAAGTTACAATTGACAGCACAAAAGGTCACTTGGAAAATATGAAGAGTAAAGGAAACATTAAATGAAGATTCTGTGTTCACTATGTGAGCAATTGTGGGTGTTGCTGTGAGGTGCTAAGTTACATGTGTGCGGTGGAGGAGAGGAGAACAATAGTTTAGTTCTATATTATACTTGAATTTGCTAGAAAATATCTGAGTAAGGTGAGTTATTAGATTTATCAGTTAGAAACTATTCCTCTTTCTTGTTTTCCTGTTTAATGTTTATGCTAATATGTGTGTGTGTGTGTGTGTGTGTGTGTGTGTGTGTGTGTGTGTGTGTGTCTGTCTGTCTGTCTGTCTGTCTGTGGGCAGCAAGGATATATGTCTTAGGCTAGGATCCACATATGTGGGAGAACGTGTACTTTTCTTTTCTCTCTGGATTGACTGACTTCACTTAATATTGTATGTTCTAAATCCACTCAGTTCCCATAAGTTTTATGATTTCATTTTTTATTTGAATATTTTCTTTTATATATGTAAGGAAGGAGAAAATACAGGTAAAATATACATGAGTTATGAAAGATGATATAGAGTGATTTTTTTCTCTAGTTTTAACTGTTATTCTTTTTATTTTCTGTTGTGGATAAGCGCATAAAAATGTAATTGATAAGGAATGTGTAAAACACTAAGCTCCAAGACTTCAGAATGGGCATTCTAATAGGTCAGCACAGTGTACAGAGTTTGGTAATGAGGCAAGTGTTTGTTCAAGTGGCTCTGCTAATTTAGCTATATGGTGTCTTTATGTGTAAGCTCATTACAATAGAGTAATTTAAGCATCATAACAAAAAAGAAATTTTAATTGTAAGTAATAAATACCAAAGAAGGCAAATCCAACCCCAAAAGAGATTTACTAGAGGTGCATAAAAACAAAACAAAACAAAACAAAGAACAAAAACAAAAACAAAACAAAAAAAACTTTTCCATGAGCACCTCTGTGGGAATAACAAAGCCCTGTTTTCTTCTCACAGACATCTTAAGCGACACACTTACCCTATCTTGCAGTGAGAAGTAGCCTGTGTGATGTATGCAAGGAAGTGAACATCCATCTCTCCCTTTGGGGGATGTTTTACCGAGAAATGCAAGGTCCAGGGACAATTAAGGAAAAACACTAGCAATAATGCTACCAATTTTAGAAACTAAACCACAGAATCCTTGCTAAGGTGCCAACAAGCTACTCTGCATGGATTATCAATTTCAATCACCACTCAAATCTCATGGAAGGGAATACCAGCTGTCTTTACTTCATGGTGAGGAAGTTAAGTTGATAGGTGAATCAGTATGAAGTAGACCTTGGATTTCAAGTTATGGAAGATAGAGGAACTCATTTGTTTAACCATGTGAGTGGCACAATAGAGGTGGGAGCAGTGAGAATAAGGATTTACATGTCTCTACTGGTTTTGAAAGTATGTTAATGGTGTGGGTCCTTAGAACATTGCTTATGATAATAACATTAAAAGGGCGAATGCTTTGTTTGGGCTCATGGTTTTGAGATTTTGTACCAGGGCTTTCTGATCCCTGTGCTTTGGGGTTTACTAGGAAGCAATATGGTTGGAGAATGTGCTGCAGGATGTTGCTTATCTCAGGGCAGAAGGGAAGTTAAGAAAGGCAGAAAGTGATTGAGATCATAGTAACACCTTCAAAGGCGTGTCCCAGTGATATCACTTCCTTTCCCTATTTTCTGCCCTTAAGATTGTATTATCTTTCAGTACAAGAGCCTTTAGAAGACTGACCCAAACTGAAGTATACAGGAAGCCTCAGTTAGGAGGGCGTGAGGGCGCAACAAGACTTAATAATGAGGGAGACGGCTGTTAATGTAATCACTATAAGATGTTGGCCCAGAGAATAGGCAGACAAAAGTGGTAGTTTGATAGGGATAAACCTAAACAGGAAGATTCTCCATGTCTTTTCTTTCTCTTCTCCCTCCATCCTGTTACCAGTTCCCTCAGTTCTAAGATAAACTGGCACACCTATCTAGAGCAGATAAGCAAGCTTTCCACCAAGGCTTCTTTGGATTTTCTTTAATTTACCTAATTATTTTTTCTTTTGAGATATCCTCAGAAGCCGACAATTAGCCACTCTAAGGATTTAGTTTATGTTGAATGTGTGCAGGTATATTTCGGAGACACATAGAGTGGTCACTGTACTGTAAACTTTGTGATTAAATACTATCTGCTGTAATGTGTATAAGAGGAAGAAAAAATTGAAAATAAACATTCCATGATGTTATTTATTTTTCCTTTTTAAACAAGTTTTTTTTTTATTTACTATCAGAAAAATAGCTACAAAATTTCCATGAAACTGAAAAGGTTTGTGGAATCTGTCCACATATTTTATTTGTTAGGAATTGATACTATTTTGTAAAGCTTGTCTTCAAGAACCAGCTGCTTGTTTTGAGAAATGAATATAAACTACAAATAATTCACTAGTTTGCCAATTGTTCTATTCCCACAGTGGGCATTAGAGAAAATTTGGAAATTGGCCACAACTTATAATACTTGCATGGTAGATTCAGCCTTTCAGAGTAAAGTCAATTCAGGCAAATGTCTATTCTAAGTGAAGTGTGAGCTATCCACAGAAAACAAAGCAATGTTTCCTTGAGGTCTTGATTGAATAGACTAATTTTTCAAAGTAAGAAAACCATCTTTTGCTGCATGACTTAGGGGCTTAGGGAGATATATCTGCCTGTGGAAAACATTGCCATATGGCTGTGATATCAGACATTTTTAATCCTTGAAAATTGGATCTTGAAATCAAAAAGCCAGGAGATGATGTGGGTTCTCACACTTTGTCTACATCCCTTCCAAAAAATCCAACCAAATTACCACAAGAAAGGGAACATTTATTAGCAAAATATCAAGCTGCTATGAAAGATTTATGTTTGAAAGTTTAAATTCAGCCATAAAATATATTAATATGGGTTGTCATTCTTCAGATAAAGTGCAAAATGATTCATTTGCCAGGAGTTCTCAAGGACAATTTTGGAATTGGAGCAATGTTCAAGATTCCATCAAATATAGGATTCACCTTTGACTTGATAAACAGTTCTGAAAAAAGTGAAACATTTATATTAGATATAACATTTTTAACCATTCTAGTTTTTCTGTGCCCATACTCAAATTGCATTGTTTAAAGTGCATCCTCTGGACCACAATCAAAAGCTGGGGATGAGCCTCCCCATTACACAAATCCATGCATTCCCCATGGTCTCTGCCCTTCAGCAGTGCAGTGGCGTGCCTTCCTCAGGACCTCTGCTGATGAGCTCGACCTCTTGTTTTGCTTTAAAATTGACAGAATAAATTAGAAGCACTTTGAAGAACACCAGCTTTTGTCTGTATTTCCTGTTTGGTCAGATTTACAGTTTCAATTTTTCCATGATAGAAATATATATTGCTGGATATTTAAGAGTTTCTTCTGAATACCTCCTAAAATCTTTTGACAGCGACTGAATTTTAGTCCTAATGAAACTTTATATGTCTCAGGAATTTCTCTTAGCTTTTTGAAAATCCTATGATTAATTCTAAGATATTCGGCATTTTCTATTACCTTGGTTATCCCTTCCCATTTGATTCTATTATTTTGTAACTATATATGGACATAAATTTAATATATATATATACATACATACATATTTATATGCAAGCTTAAGGCACACATGTATACCTTTTTCTCTTAGGAATTATAAAGCATTTTACTTGGAGATTAAAAGATAACATTAATGTGAATTTATTTTCCTACTATAAAACATCAGACAAAATGATATCAATAATAATGCTAGCCAACATTTATTTATTGTTCTCTGGATGCCAGATGCAGTTCTTTGTGCTCTATTAACTCACATAATCCTCATCCTGACTTTGTTGTCACACTCATTTGACAGATGAGCCATAAGAGATAAAGTGAATTTGCAAGGTCACAGAGCTCCTCCACTGTGGAAGCAGAACAGGCTTCTCTTTCCAGTCACCAGATTCGTGACCATTAATAATGCTACCTCTTATTATCGATTTATAGTCTTCAGCTCCATCTTTTCTTGTTTTGTGTAATAGAACTTTATTTTAAAGTTATATCATGGAATTTTCTCTTTCAATCTGTTTTATGTAATGATTAGAAATAAAATGCAAAGCACAATCATATATGGTGTTATCTGAGAAAAAATATCACTGTGGTGATGCAGAGATACGCATCAATTACTTTCAACACAAAACCAGGTCTCCATGTTTTCATTGGCATCCACTGTGAACTAATACATACTTTAAATGTTTGAGTGTAGGTGACACATTGTCTTGGCTAGTTTCATGTCAGCCTGACACAAGCTATAATGAACTGAAAGTAAGGGAACTCATCTGAGGACAACTCTGTCCATAGGCTGTTTTCTTAATTAGTGATTGAAGGGGGATGGACCAGTCCACTGTAGGTCTCAAGGTGCCATCCTTGAAATGGTAGTCCTGAGTTCTATAAAATGCAGGCTGAGCAAGCTCTGGGAAACAAGCCCACAGTGGCATTCCTCATGGCCTCTGCACCAGCTTCTGCCTCCATGTTTATGGCCTGTTTGAGTTTCTGTCTCAATTTCCTTCACTGGTAAATAGCGACATGGAAGTGTAAGCCAAATACACCCTTTTCTCCCCAAGCTGCTTTTGGTTATGGTGTTTTATCACAGAAATAATAACTCTAGCTTTAACACATGTGTTTCTAAGAATTAATGATATTCAGCAATAATAATTAAAAATATTAAAACTTATCTTTTCCCCAGTGAGTCCTATGCATTAAACACAATGTGACATATGTGAGAGGCAATCTAATATTCATCATCATTCTTGGTTCAATATAATCTCATTTGTCTTTTGGCTGATGATGTGCCCACCCTAGACAACCAGAGGTGACCTATAATATGCTGACCAATGAAATGTAATGGGAAGACAGAAGCTTAAGGTCTGTGTGGATCATTAATTTTCTCTAGAAAAGGAGCATTTTGCCACAAGACAGACATACCTCAGTTGCACTAAAATACTCTTATTTCTTTTCCATTTATGCTTCAACTCATGTTGTATTATCTGCATCTCTTATCTCCTCACATGCTATCTACCTCCCTGTAAGGTTGCAGTATCTTCTCATGCATTAGTGGAAAGTAATCTCATTGACAAACTACTTTGGATGTTTCTTTTTTGTCAAACTAATGAATTTTTCTAGACTACATTTTTCTCATTGCAAACACTGCGTGCTTGTTAGGGATGTGAGTATTGAATTGATGTGAAAAAAGTCACCTCATGTGGTACCTGATACAAACGAGATGCTTTCCCTGTGCTCGCTAGAAGGAATCTTTATTTCTCCCCTGACAACTGCTCTATACACCACATTTACTAGACATTACACACTGGTTTTCTTCACTTTTATTACGATAACCCTAGCTTCCTTACTAAGTATGGAGAAACATCATGAGACCAATTGACCCTTGCTTATATTTAGTATTTGTTTTTGATGGACTAAAATATATGTTATTCCAGAGGTCTAGCCAGCTTGAATTCATCTCACAGATTTACAGGCTTTTTCTTTGTTTTGGGTTCAGAACAATAGACAGTTCAAAAGGTTTTATTGAATAGTCACAGATCATTGCACAAGGGACAGAAAGATCAAGGAAACGATCTAATGAAGAGAAACTCAGGAAAGTCAAACATTTTCCACTACCAGCAAAACACTGGAAAGTATTATTCAAAATTCACGTTGATAGTGATGACATCCTGTTTCAGAAAGGAACAAAGAAACAGGATGTAGAGTAGGGGATGATGACATTTTAAGATATATTTACATGCATTTCTTTTAAGAAAAAAAAAACATTGCTAATGGTATTAGAATAAATTGAGCCACATTAAGGAATGAAAGCTCACTTGACTGGAAGAATTTATACCTTTGATATGTGTTACCAGCCAGTATTTGCTTTTATTTTAAGGTTAGTAGGATTTCTTACTGCAATGTTTGTTGATATAATGGCATGCTTAACACAAGCTCATGGTCCTGTGTGCTTGAAGTTCAAAACTGATGGCATCTGAGGTGTTTGTCATGGGCTCTCTGAAGAATGGCAAAAAGAGGAGTGAGTGGTGAAAAAGGAAAAATTGAGGGGAACTTCCTTTGTTGCAGGTTATTCTCACAGAACTAATGCAATTCCATGTGTTTTAATAATCAACACAGTCCTTGGACAAAGGTGTTACTTTCCCTTATTACATAATCACCTCTTAAAGAATCTACTTCTTGATATGACCACCACAATTCCAGTCATATTTACTTATGAGTTTTCTGGCAAACATGCTATTTAAGCTGTAACATTTGGCAAGAAACACCTAAAGTTTGTGAGCTCCCACTGGCTCACGTCAGCTGTCTATGTACATTCCCTGGTCATGATTTTGACCCCTCCTCTTGCTCATATAATCCCTCCTGAACTGGTCTTCTCCTGTAATCAGATTGGTAACTATCCTAATTGTTATCAGAGAGCCTTCATCCAGTAACTGATGGAAACAGATGCATAAATCCATAGCCAAGCCCTGGGCTGTGCTCTGGGAGTCCGGCTGAAGAGAGGGAAGAAGGATTGACATAGTACTTTCACCTTGGCTATTTGCATAAATACTCTACCTCCCAGGGCAGAAGAAATCCAATGTGTACAACCATAAACTCTTTTTTTTTCTTATTTTTTATTTTGTAATTTGTTTTAATTTTACTAGAAATCTTATCCAATGACTGATGGAAGCAGATGCAGAGATCCCCAGCCAGGCCCCAGGTGAAGCTCCAGGAATCCAATCGGCAAGAAAGAGGAGGGATTGTGTGATTGAGAATTGTTGAGACTAAGATTGGAAAAAGCACAGGGACAAATAGTCAAACTAGTAGAAACACACGAACTATGAACCAATTGCTGAGGAGCTCCCAACTGGATCAGACCCTCTGGATAAGTGAGAAAGCTGATTAGCTTGAACTGTTTGGGAGGCACCCAGGCAGTGGGACCCAGACCTGTCCTTAGTGCATGAGCTAGCTGTTTGGAACCTTGGACTTATGCAGGGATACTTTGCTCAGCCTGGGAGGAGGGGACTGGACCTGCCTGGACTGAATCTACCAGGTTGAGCTACCCTGGAGGAGATGGGAATGGGGGATGGGCTGGAGGGAGGCTGGGGTAGTTGTGAGGGGAGGAGGGAGGATAGAGGAATCAAGAACAGAGAGGGAGAACAAGGAAAAAGAGACCATGATAAATGAAGACCCCATGGGAATAGGAAGAACCATAAACTCTTTAACTTCTGCCCCTTACCATCCTGTAAAAGAGAACTCTGCCCACTAAAGGTGTAACAAACTACTAGATTCCCAGTAAATGTACCAGTGTGTTTGATACACAAAAGATTTTTTTTGTTCTATTTAATTATTTTATTTTTTCTGGGTCTTATAAAATGTATTCTTTTGATGAACTAGGTTGTAAGTGGAGCTGTTGAAAAGATTTCATACCCCACATTCTTCATCTGCTCTATTATGGCTTGTGTGCTCTGGTTATGTGTTAATAGTTTTCTGACATCTGAAATAACAGCCCCATTTGAGCCACATGGAGTGCTTTTATCTCAAAGAGATTCAGCCTTAAATACAGATGGGCTTGTCGGCATGGTCTAGATGACATTTTTATAACCTGTAATGTTCTTCAGCAAGATGTGGTTAATGATCCTTCACATCAGGCAGTCAGTGAGCACTTAGTTCCTGGTGGAAGGTCTCATTCACACCATAGTTTCAGAGCCCACTGAACACCAAGTGATTACTGTGGGAAACAGCTAATGACCCCCAAGACATTGTTATATTATTCATTCTATCATGATTAGTGCGAATCCCAAGATCACAGCCTCTTATTTGTACCCTCATCATACTCTTTCAGCACATCTTACTTTGAGCTTTTTCTTTTCAACAACGTGCTTCCCATTCATGGAGGGAAAGAATATATACCTGACTGTGCCTCCCTTTGCTCACCTATAACTTCAAAATGAACTGCTTCTGTTCAAAGCCAAGAAATGAGTTGATGAAATACCTGATATGCTTTCTCTGCATGCCCCTTCTTTTTATTCTGTTACACTCATGGGTACCTCTTGGCTTTTGGAGTTACAAGGCTGTAAATAAATTTAGTAGGTGGTTACTAAACCTATGTGTTTGACATGGGTACTATGCTATAGAATGGGAAATACACAGCTTATATTTTTTCCTACTGTAAGAAAAGAGATGATACAGTTTTCAGACTCTTCCCCATGCAAAACAAAATAAGTGCCATAACAGCACATGCAGGTAAAGTGGCAACACTCTCTTTAAATGTCAGGAAATGAGAAAGTACTAAGGAGCAAGCATCTGGATGGGAACTTGACATGGGATTTAACAGTCATTAGTTAAAAAAAAAATGACATGTACACCCTTGAGGGTTGTTTGAAGTGCTTGAACAGTTTTGGGTAGGTGTATGCTGTACTCTCAGAATCCAGTAGATAGATAGCTACAGCAGACCATGGAGATAGAACATGTGCAGCAAGGTTCAATTTTATAATTATATTTATTTAATACAACATATATTTATATGTGGTAAAGGATAATTGGAGAGAACACTTGACATTGACCTTTGACCTTTGACCTGTCTTTTACACAGGTACTTTCACCTATATACCCAAATATACACATGCACATGAAACATGCATATATAAAACACACATGTGTACAAATATCATATACATACTCATGTTAAAGGAAAGTGTTATTTATAATACTTCTATTTTCATTTTCACAGTGCATTTCTGAAATAAAAAGTGTTAATGAAAATAACCTTTGGCAACTATGAAAAATAGGGGATAAAAATCACTTCTGACAATGGTCCTTTCCAAATACTCTCAGGTAGATTTACATCATCAGACTTCAAAGCCACACTTGTTCATGTTGAATATTTCTGTAATACAGGAATCATGTTCCCTCCTGCTGAAATGCATCCACCTCAGGGGCAGATGGTAATGACCACTTGAAAGAGTAAAGACTGCTCTAAACAGATTATGTGTAGAAGGGACACAGATGATGAGAGACTTCCAGGGACTTCGAGGCAGCTAGAACATAATTACACAAATTAAATTTGGCCTAAACAAGAGCCTAATGCTTTTTTTCTCACCACATGTTCAGGGAGACATGAGCGCTCTATTTCCTAATTTTCTCTGCAAGGAGAAACAGACATTTTAAACTAGAGTAGCCATTTTAAAACCATTTGTGTGTGTGTGTGTGTGTGTGTGTGTGTGTGTGTGTGTGTGTGTGCTTGCCTTTGGTTGCTAGACATTTGAAGATGCCTGGAGTCCTTCCTTTATATATTTGATTTTACATAATTTATCTGTTTGTAATTTATTGGAGTTAAGATTGGTAATGATAAAAGTTGCCATTTTAATCACCTTTAAAAGTCAAGTGGCATTAATATACTCACCTTGTGCAGCCATGAGTACCATACATTGTCACAGTAAGAGACCTTATTCTTTTTTGTAGCCATTTTTGTTTATATAATTTTACATGCATAAAGAGCCATTGCTTTGGTTATCTTTTTTTTTTCTTGTGATTGCTTGTTATCACCTTGCCATACCCTTACTTATTGTATGACTGTTTTATGAGTAGATTTATGATTTAAATTGTGTCTGAACCTCTGGAAGATGAACTAAATATTCCATAAATAATGAAGTTGCATGCCTATGTGTAAGATACACAAAGGGTGGGCATGGACAGTCTATCCAGGCTGCCTTGCTCCTGCTTTACCTGTGAACCTTCTGGAACTATGGTGATTCTTAGGCAACCATGGAGAGTTGGCATTGTCATACCTCACCTCGGTTTTAGGAGATATTATAAGAGGATTAGTATTTTCTATCCTCTGAGAGGTAAAAACCTAAATTTCCAGTTTTGATTCTTTCAATTGTTTCAAATTTTATTTGTTCATTAATATGACAAACACTTAGTCTGCCTCTTGTGCATTCCACACACATATACTGAAAGAGAAGTGTGCTGTGTGAGCATGACACAGCAAGGTGTGAACAGGAAAACAGAGCTCAAACTGATCATTTTTTTATTAGTTGATTCACAACTGAGTAGCATCCATGTGGCTTTTTTGAATCATTATCTCTTTGAGTTTTAGATTAATGTAAATGTTGTCTCCAGAATAATATACCTTTCTATTTTTAATTAAACTATATCATTCCACTTCCCTTTTCTTCATTCAACCTCTCCTATGTATCCCCTTTTAATTGTTGTTTCACACACACACACACACACACACACACACACACACACACACACACGCACATACAGACACACATACACAGACAGACAGACAGGCAGGCAGGCAGGCAGAAAGATACAGACATTATGTATTTAAATACATAAATACAAGTTTCTCGGTCTATGCACTGTTACTTGGATGTATATGATTTTAGGACTGACTGGCAACTTGCTATTATAGAATATATTATTGCATGTCTGTTATTTTCTAACTATTACAGGCACATATACATATTTTATAAAGCTTCTTCCTGGATGTTTTTTGAGGACTGTGAATTAGCTATCATTGGTGTGCTGATGGGGAAATTAGAACATTCTTCAGATTTGTGCTGCTCAGATCAAATCGAGCAACTCAACATCCTTTGCATTACCTAAGACATTATTAGAAATACATAGTTGCACTGAATTCTAGCTCAACTTAGTTAGAATTCCCATTTTACAGAACTCCTGGTTATTGGTGTGTATGTTAAGCTCTATATACAAACGCAACAGAAAGCTCACTCTGTGTATCTGTATCCAGAATAATTTAAAAATACGTTTTCATGTTACATAATAGCAATAATGTTTCATCATGTAACAATGATATTTACATATAAATTACTCAAGGAAAGAATGTAATCTGCATCACAATTTGAAACACATACTCCATTTGACTCAGCAAAATAAAGCTGGAGAATTCAAAGAAAAAAATAGTGTTATGTATAAAGAAATCATTGATATTTTATGTAAAATACTCTTATATTATTGTCTTAGGATTTCTCAATAGAGATGTGATAAAACACCATGACCAACTACAACTTGGGGAGGAAAGGATTTATTTCATTTATACATCCAGGTAACAATGCAGCAGTAAGCACAATCAGGTCAGGAACTCAAAACAGGTAGGAACCTAAAGGCAAGAACTGAAGCAGAGACTATGGAGGAACACTGCTTATCAGCTTGCTCCTCATGGTTTTGTCAGCCTACTTTCTTATACTACATGGGACCGTCTATCTACCCAGGAATGGCACTCTCCACAGTGAGATGAGCTTTCCCATGTCAATTATCATTCAAAAATGCAATAAGGGCTTTCCCACATGCCAACCTGGTGGGAGGATTTTCTCAATGAAGGTCTCCCTTCTCCAATGACTTTGGCTTGTGTCAAGTTGGCAAACACCAACTAAGTTAATAATCAAATTGACAGTGATATGAAAACCCTCACACACTATGGGACTGGTGTCCTAAATTGTTACACACACACACACACACACACACACACACACACACACACACACACGAAACAGTGCATGTACAGTTATTTTAGTGATCTTTGCATATTAACATACAGAATTTTACTTATATCGTTCATTGAAAAGGGAATGATTTAATACCACAGGTGTTTGTATAACCGAAAAACTGTATAGCAGTCTAGTTGAAGAGAAAGTGAAGATAAAGCAATAACAATGATTGCCATTAAACAGCAATAGGGTTATAGAACTATGTTTTTACTTAGTCTCCTCTAATAACTACATTTTCCTTCATTAAAATGTTTGATATCTTGTCTATCATAGCTATGTATCTATAATCTATGTATAGATCTATGTATCTATCTATGTTTCTCTATCTATCTATCTATCTATCTATCTATCTATCTATCTATCTATCCATCCATCCATCCATCCATCCATCCATCTATCTATCATCTATCATCTATCATCTATCTGTCTATTTCTATCAACTATCTGTGTGTATACATACATAAGTAAGAAGACATATGGGAGTTGACTCTTCTCTATCACAATGTGGGTCCCAGGGATTAGACTCAGGTTGTCAGGCTTAGAGGCAAGTTTCTTTACCCACTGAGCAATATTACCAGAAACTGCCTTTTCTTAATAATAAATTTGAATACACCTATTATAAATAATTTAATTTGAAATAAAACCCCAGCACTGTCTTCTCAGTATAATAAATCCGAGTTCTTTCTCCTCATTTATGATGACAGTCTACTCTCTTAAATTTTCAGTGATAAACAAAGACAATGAAATGAGTTTGGTATTAAAGAGCAATAGAAAATGGAACATATCTAATTGAATGATGTTTCTGCATATAGTTCTTTTTGTACACAATAGACATGAATGTGAATCAATTAAGGATGAACATTCTTTTTTTTTCTTTTGATAGTCTGATTTATTGTAAGGTAATAGAGTAAATTATCCTTTATATATGACATGACTACTTAAGTAAAACACTGCTACTCAGATGGTGATGAACTTTACAAACTAGTGTAATCAAAGTCAAATACATTAAGAAATGAACAAATATAGAGTTATAGAGTACCATGGCTAAAGGATAAAACACCAAATTACATCTAGTTCATTAAAATGTGCTTCTAATTATTGTGCATTTGTTATTTTTTATTTTCTATCTTAATTTTGAACTTAGTTTATATTTAAAGTTAGGGTGGAAGAACAAAGTAATTAAATATGAAGTAGCAAAAGGATTCAAATAGAATACCTAGAAACTATCAGATGACAAAAAAATAAACATAATTGTGGTTCTGATTTTATTTGCTACAGATAAACAGGCTTACCAGAGTCTTGCTCTCTAATGTATTTTATATACTCTATTTTCCAGGTCATTGTCATGATTTAAAAACAAAATAAAATAGGTACATGAATCTGAGGATGTTTTCATTATGAAAATTTCTCTATCAACTTGAGAACTCAATTTTAGAAGGCATTTAAATCAGAGAGCAAAAGCATTTAGCAATATCAAAGGAAGGAAAGTAGATGTTCATAAACATTCCAAAGAATATCTTTGTTTTTATATTCAGGCATTTGTTTTTGGAATAAACAGGCTGCTACTGTGTTAACAAACAAACGGAAAAAAAAAACCAGCATTCAACAATGAGTATAAACTTTCTAAAAGAAAAAATATTCTACTTTCATTATTGAATTTGTGATAAGCACATGCTGGTGTGTATTCAGAAAAATCTAATATTGCTTCAGTATAGCAGTAAATGTATTATTTCACTTACTATTGTGTTAGTGAGTGACTGATGGTTGAATTGAGTCATGAGAGGCTGGTGCTCAACAGTTGTATCTGTAAGTCAAGTGACAGCCAGAGCAAGACCAGGGACCAGGTTTGTCTCTGCTTGCAGCTTATGAAAAGTTTAACCACCTGAACTGTACTTTTGGATAGACTACTCTCTGACTTAGTGCTAATTCTAACAGTGTGCCCAAGTTCTTGGAGAGTAGTAGATAAAAATGAGACATTTATAACGGAAAATTATTTGATCTTCAGAGGTGCTTGGTCAAATTGATTTCTATTTCTAAATGTAATTTTCATGTTTTATCCAAATTTTAGTTTTATTCATGAGAAAAAATAATTGCAGTATATCTCTAGTAAGTGTGGTCCCAGATAGAAGGCAATGAAGCTCAATGTAAAGGGTCATGTGGGTTTAATGCTTTGGATTATTATGTTTTCTTTCATTTGTTTGGACTCAGCAGATCAATTTCTCAATTAGCCAAATATGAAGCTAAAGTCTGATGCTAATCACTAATATGAACATAAATAGCTATAGGGTGTTAATTCTTTTCAACTGGGAATTTATGTTGACAAAAACAAAATGTCAACTTGGTTAATTTGTTTTAAAGTCTTAATCAAATCAATGAACAAAAAAGTTATATTTCTGAGCTAATTAGTTATCTGGGTGAACAATATTATTGATTTAAGATTATTGATTTATACTCCTTTCATAGACATGGCACAGAGGGATGAAAAATATAACAATTATTGACATATACTACTTTTTGAAATGCTTCATTTCTGGGTCCTCTAACCATTTTTTAATGTGTGTGGTAATACTCTTCTAAGTGAGATAAGTGAGTAAGCACAGCTATGTTTTATCAGGGCTAACACAGGTCCTGCAGGTTGAATGCCCCAAAAGCTGTTCTTTCTACAATCATCCTTTTCCTTCCAATGGCTGTGTTTGCACAAATGTCATGGACATAAACGAATTTTACACTAGTAGAAGTCAACATTAACACCATTAATTTAAAGAGAAAATCATTAAAATCTAATGAATGTTCTTTTAAAATTTATTTTTTATTTGATGCCGCAGGGGATCAAACCTAATGATCACATACATGCTACTCTACCATTTTGCTACACCCCAACTCACAATATGTAGCAAATAATGGCTCAATCATGGTTTGATAGTTTTGGTGATGGTACCAAATCAAGATGATAACACATAGCTTTCTAAAGGCACAGAAAAGCTGGTGAGGGAGGAGGGAGGAGAGAAGCTGATCTGGGGAATGGTTCTAGATGGCTCTGCCAAGACATACTCTAAGACAGAAAGAAAAATGAGATCCTTATGGAGGCTTCGGGCAACATTGAGAATAAACAGACTGGAGCTAAGTTTCTAAATGCAAAGAGAACAAGGAAAATGAGAAGCCAAGATTCACAGCCTGAGGAGTCAGAAAACCTATTCAGTTGATGAATGAGAATGGGAGATATTTGGGTCTGGAGAACTTTCCAAGGTGGAATCAGATATTCCTCATATAGGACTTATTTTTATGTGCTTCTTTTGACTTGGAGAGGGAATGTTAAGGACAATTGAAGATGTTGAGAGCATATAGCTTTGCATAGTATATTTGTAAATATACTTATAAATGACACTTAATCACCTTAAATCTTAAAGTCATAAAACCCAATGGATTTCATAAAGTGAAACTTAACTTAATACTGCAACAGGTTGTTTCCTCTGGTAAGTACTAATAATATATGCTTTTCTCTTTTAAAATGAAAGTGATAAGTCTATTCCTAATTGGAGGTAATTTCAATGTAGCATTCCACTGTAAATTGTAGTAAATATTATACTGAAAATATCTTGAGCATAGACTTGAAGTTTAGAACTCTATTATAACACCAAGCAGGCATTTTCATCGTATTTGTGCTAAGTCTACTAGAAAATATGGGACTTTAAAAGGTATGTCTACATGTATATCTATCTCTATTATCCATCTATCTGTCAATATATCTATCTATCTATCATCTATCATCTATCTATAGATCACCTATCTATATGTATCAGTTTTAAAGTCTTCTTACAGCATATATATATATATATATATATATATATATATATATATGTGATGTTAAAAGATATCACAGGTATATACCCTTATTAATAATGTGTTTGTATGATAATTTCCATGTAAATATTTCTTTATCCATACCTGATTAATAAATTTATACTTTTTTATTTTTCTCACTAGTTTTTAATATTAGTTTTATACTTACACATCTGTCATCTGAGCATAAGCAAGTAAACAACCAGTGCCAAAGAGTCAGCACTGGCATCTCATAAAAATTCACCGCTAGGGAAAAGAAGTACCCATGTGACCCCAACTTCCCCTGTGGGAAAGAATCCCAGATCAAACGTGATTGTTTCTTTTCACCAATGTCTTCTTCTTGTTTTAAAAACTTTATAATTAATTTAATTTTACATATGAGCCATGGATTCCCCTGTCCTCCCTCCTCCTGCCAACCCCCTGCCCTCCTCCCATCTCACTGCTCCCATTCCCACCTCCTCCAAGGCAAGGACTCCCCTGGTAGATTCAGTTGAGGCAGGTCCAGCCCCCTCCTCCCTTCACCTAGGCTGAGCAAAGTGTCCTAATATAGGCCCTAGGTTCCAAAAAGCCAGCTCATGCAATAAGGACAGGTCCTGGTCCTACTGCCTGGGGGCCTCCTAAATAGTTCAAGCTAATAGACTGTCTCACCTATCCAGAGGGACTGATCCAGTTTCATGGGAGCTACTCAGCAATTGGTTCATAGTTCATGTGTTTCCACTAGTTTGGCTATTTGTCCCTGTGCTTTTTCCAATCTTTGTCTCAGCAATTCTCGCTTATACAATCCCTCCTCTCTCTCATCAATTGGACTCCTGGAGCTCCATCTGGGGCCTGGCCATGGATCTTTGCATCTGCTTCCATCAGTCATTGGATCAGAGTTCTATCCCCACCTCAAACCCGTCAGAATGGCTAAGATCAAAAACACCAAAGACAGCTTATGCTGGAGAGGATGTGGAGCAAGGAGAACTCTCCTCCAGTGTTGGTGGGAATGCAAGCTTGTACAGCCACTATGGAAATCAATATAGTTCTTTCTTAGAAAATTGAGAATCCATCTCCCCAAAGACCCAGCTATACCACTCTTGGGCATATACCCAAGGAATGCTCAATCATACCACAAGGGCACATGCTCAGCTATATCCATGGCAGTATTGTTTGTAACAGCCAGAACCTGGAAACAATCTAGATGCCCTTCAACTGAAGAATGGATAAATAAGATTGCAAGTCAGCATACCACAGAGATACTTGCATATCCAAGTTTATTGATGCACTAGTCATAATGCATATGGTGTATAAATAGCATATGTACCCATCAACAGATAATAATAAGACAAAACATGGTGTATATACAAAATGGAATTTTACTCACCTGTAAAGAAAAGCACAACTATGTAACTTATTGAATATTAAGCAAAATAAACCAGCATTAGTAAAATTAAAAAAAAAAATGTGGTACATATACAAAATGGAGTACTACTCTGCAGAGTAAAACAATGACATCATGAAGTTCGCAGGCAAATGGATGGATCTAGCAAAAAATCATCCTGAGTGAGGTAACCCAGACTCTGAAAGACAAACATGGTTTGTACTCACTCAGGTGGATACTAGATGTAAAGCAAAGGATGACTAGACTGCTACTCATAACTTCAGGGAGGCTGCCTAGAAAACAGGACCCTAGGAAAGACACAAGGATCATGCAATGACAGAGAAATGGATGAGTTCTACATGAGCAAACTGGACTTAAGGGGGGAAATGAAGGGCAAGGGTCAGGAGAAAGACACCGATGTCTTCTATTAGCACTTAATTCCGTTGCTGTCTAGATTCTTACTAGGGCTGCAAATTTTTCATTTTTGAATTATCTATTATTTTTCTCCCATGTGCTAGAGGTTAAAAAATTTAATTTCAAGAGGTTCTTAGAGATTAAGATTTTTATTAGTATATTTTTATAGTTTAGTTCATCTGGAAGTTTAGTGAATGTCATTTAAATTTTTTTTTAAGTTTTTCATCAAGATGATCATTTATTTATCTCTATGGTATTTTTAAAACTTGGCACCTTGCTTAAAAATCTCTTTGTATCCCAAGATTATATGTTATGTATGCATGTATTCACATATATGACTATAACCTGTTTAAATATAAACATGTTTTATTTATTAATTAAATTTTGAACAGGTTTCTTCTGAAGATAGACTTGTCCAGATACTTTAGCTTTTGAAATATGTTGTTATATGTTAAGCAGTATTATACAATTACACATATTTAAATTTTCTATAATTTAATTTTTAATTGTATATGTGTGTATGTGTGTCCATATGTGGGACTATGCATATGAATGTGGTACCTGTAGAAAACAGAAGAGGGCAACACTTTCTTCAGAGCTGGAGTTATACTCAATTGGGAGCAGTCTGATACAGGTACTGAGAACCCAAATTGAGTCCTTGGACGATCATTAAGTGATCTCAATCTCTGACTACCTTCTAGTCCCAGCTATATCTTTATATTTAAGTTTTTCTGAGTAAATAATTAATCAAATCAAGTTCTTAATTGTTTTACTTAATCTTTGGCATAGTAATAAATATTTAAAATTTTATGTATTAACTTTCCAAAATTTTCATAAATTTTGAAACCATCAAATATTATGCAACAATGGTCTGAGAATATTAGCTAAGGTTTATAATTAACAACTCTCCACATTTTAGATTTGGCATGAAATAGTCACTATAAGTGATTATTTTAAATAATTACAAATATTTTACTTAGATTTGAAAACGAAGTATTTTATTTATTAGACATTATTTTCATATGATAAATCAGGTCCTGAATGAATACGCTAAAGTCAGAATATATTGTTATGGTTTAATTTATGACTATTTTTTAATATTGTGTTTAAGTTTTTTCTTTAATTGTCTTCCAAATTTTTGTGCATGAAGTATAGCATCCCAAATCACCATAGTAATGAAGACAATTTATACTTATCACAATGGCTTAATATACACTGACAGTTCTTGTAATTATAGAAAATCAACTCTATTATAAATACATGATTTATATCCATTTTAAATTCTACCCATAAATTATTGTCAGAAATGAGTAGACCTCTACTAATTGATATTTTATTCATCTCTTTAGACACTTTTGCATCTGTTCCTATAAGGCTGTCTGTATTTGATTAGCTCATGGTGGTTCTGTAAATATTAACAAAATATTAATTTTGAAATATGTGAAAAGATTGTAATTTAATAGCATTTACATCGATGAATTATTACAAATGTGTCCATATCTCAGAGAGCTGTTTCCGCATAAATATTTCCATCAGCATGTGTAGCTGAAATTTTTCTGTGTTCACCTGGCACCAAGGTCCCACAGCCACTCATAAAATTCCTGTGTCCTGTGTGGTCCTGTAACATCTCAGACCCAAGTAAACACACAGAGGCTTATATTAATTAAAACTGCTCAGCCATTAGCTCAGGCCTACCACTGACTAGCTCTTACACTTAAACTCAGTCCATTTCTGTTAATCTATAAATCGCCATGTTTTCCATGGCTTTCCTGTGTGTCATTACATCCTGCTCCCTGGATGGCCGGCTGGTGTCTCCTTACTCATCCTTCCTCTTTCTAGAATTCTCCTTGTCTGATTATCCCACCTATACTTCCTGCATGGGTACTGGCCAATTAGCATTTTATTAAACCAGTGTACAAAAGCATTATTCCACAGCAAGCATGTGATTCCCATTGCTCCTTAAAATGGATTTTCTTTTGTCTACTTGTTTCTGTTATTGTTTTGATTAGTTGACATGCTGGATTTTTAATTGAAATATTCCTTGCTTATTTTATTTTGGATATTCTAGGTATTGAAATCATTGCCTTGTCCAGCATCTTACACACACTATGCAAGAGTTCTACCACTGAGCTATATGCATAACCTCGTGTTTTTTCTGTACAAATTCCCCCATAATATTAAAAATTAACTTTTGATAATTTTGTAAATTACATTTTATGAAATTACATATTCAATTAGTGTTGCTAAAGCCTACTGTGCATTAATGACTACCTTTGTATTTCATTCTTGTTACTGGAATGTAATATTCCATTAAATGAACATTTTATACACCATTATGAATTTATTTATTCTCTTTCAGGTATTTGGAATGAACTCAAGTTTGTTTTCTACAAAAATTTTAAAGAAAATATTAATAGAGTAGTATATTAATTTTTCTAGCAATACAAGAACTATTTATCACATCATATTTTTAGGTTACACACATTCCTAGCTAGAATCCCCCAAACTATTATAAGAAAATTTTCAGACTCACTCCACACATAAATATGAATGAAAACACTCTAAACAACACACTAGCAAATTGAATCAATAATGCATATCAATATGAGACATTGAAATCAAGTTGGATCCATCCTAAGTCACATTATATAACATTGAAAGTACATAAATAAACTCATTAGAGTATATAAGAGGAAAAATATATCAATGGATGTAATAAAAATCACTTATAATGTACAGTGAAAATATATTTATGATAAAGTATTATTACAATTAGAATGGAAAATGCTTTCTTAAACTGATAAAAAGTTACCTAAGATGCTAAAATAAAAAATGATACTAAGTCAAAAGCAATGATAATGTTCACTACTCCTCTTCTTGGTAAACCTATATAAGATAGTAGTGGTGAGGGCTGGTGAGATGGCTTTATACAGAAAGAATTCTGCTGCCAAGACTGTACACCTGAATTTAATTCACAAACTCTACATGGTAGAAGGAGAGAATCCACTCTAGCAACTTGTCACCTGATCTAATTATATGCACTGTAGCACATACCCTCCCATCACATACACAAAGTAAATTAATTAAATATAATATTTTTAAAAGTACAGTAAGAAGAGAATTAAAAAAAAACTTGTCTATTACAAGAAAAAAATGGAGAAAAATAAAAGATTAAATATGTAATAGTTATCAAGGGAGAAAAAAAAGCATAAGTATTTGTGTATATTATGTTTCTTTGTGTAGAATAAGAAATCTAGACATAATTCACTAGGTATAATGAAGAGTCTTTCAAGGGACTCTCACTTTTGTAACTATTGACTCTTTGAAAGTCATTCTTCCTTACAGGACATGTCCTGAGCACGTTTGGGCATTAGTAGCACCTATGGCCTCTCCCATTAGTTGTCAGTGGCATGTCTCTTGGGGAAAAAAATTCACCTTTAATTAAGAATAAGTCTCCTAGATATTAAATGTCAACTGTATTTTATACACTTGTAGCAAAGTCATCAGTAATGTTATTTTCACATTCATAGTGGTGATAGATAATATGAACATTATATATAATATTACCTAGAAAATTGGTGAATTACTGTAGAAAAATGTTTAAATATGTCTGTAAAAGTAGCTCCATGGTAGAGTGTAATGTGTAAGGCTCTGCATTCAGTATTTAATACCTACCAATGAACTGGAGAAAGAAAATGAAGCTAGAGAAGAGAAAATATAATTTATAAAAAGTTTTAAAACTTGCTGAAGAACTAAATGCTAAGCAATCATCAGGAAACAGAAGCTCATAAATAGGAAGATAGTAAAAATATATTATTTTTCCCTAGATAATTTATATATTCTATCTCTTTTTAATCCTAAGACACTTAGATGATTCTAATTTTTACACAGAAAAAAAATAGAACAAAGAGAAGGCAGAAGAATTCTTAGGATGAATAGGTGACTTACCTTGCCAGTTTAAGTCTTTGTATGATTTGTATAACATTGGATAAAAACTGAATAAATAGGCCAATGGAATAATAAAGCAAAAGACAAGGTGATTTCTTTGAAGATCACAGGTACAAAACTGTAGCTGTCCATTCAGTGAGAAAGAAGGAATTCAATAGAAGTGTTGAAAATGCATTATCTTTATATAAAAATCAATATTTTATCCCCATAGCACTTCATGCATCAATTACAGTTGGATCAAAAGGTACACATAAATTATAAATTTGAAAAGTCTCAGTACAAACACAAACTAATAATTTTTAGACTTTGGGATAAAAAATTATTTGTTACATAGAAATAAAATTGTTCACAGCAAAAATTGATTAAGTTATAAATCTGTGGTGGTTTATAGAAGAATGGCTTTCATAGGCCCATATGTTTGAATGCTTGTTCTCCAATTAGTGGAACTGTTTGGGAAGGATAAGGAGGTGTGGCCTTATTGTAACAGATGTGTCACTGGGGCTAAGCTTTGTTGTTTCAAAAACCTACACCAGGCCCAGTGTGTTTTTCATTGCCTGATGCTCACTATTCAGGATGGAAACCTTTCAGCTACTGCTCCAACATCATGTCTGTTTGCTTCCCTCCATGATGATCATGTACTTATCCTCTGAAACTGTAAGCAAGCATCCAATTAAATACTTTCTTTTATAAGAGATGCTTGGGTTGTGGTGTCTCTTTACAGTACTAGAACAGTAACTAAAGCAGAAATATCCGTATATAAAAGGGAAATTATATCTCTACCTCACTTTACAAAAATGTTCTTGAAAATGATAAATTTTAAAAGTCTCAGTAAAACTATAAACTAATAACTTTCAGACTTTGGATTTAAGATGATTTGTTACATGGGAATAAAATCATTCACTGCAAAAATCAGTACATTCAGTTATAATTTTAAATAGCATGATACTCTCTCTGATACAAAAGAAACAATAGACTATTTGATTAAAGTCCTCTTCTGAGTATATGCTGTGCTGACCATGTGTCTCTTTTTCCTTCTCCTTTAATTGTTCCTCTCATGTGTGTATCAACATCATTGTCAGAGATAGAATTATTTAACGATACAGTCATTCTTTCAATGAAGATTTCATGTACAAATTACTAAGTATTAGATATTCAGTACATCAAAAAGATTTCATAAGGAAATTCAATGGCACAGGGTACAGAGAAAATTTCTCATACAAAATGAGACTATATTGAATTTGTGGAGCAGAATATTTTGCTTTGTCCTCAAATTTCTCTTAAGATATGTTACTTAATCTCACTTAATTGTAATGCTCTTTTCCCCCATTCCTTTGCTTTAACCAAACATTTGATACTTTAATAGTCTCTTTGGTCACTTTTCTTACAAGATATTTCATTTAAACTTCCTAATACATCTGCTTCCCTGAGATGTGTATCACTAAGTAATGGGTCTTTTCTTATGTTAAAAGTTCAATCAGGTTATTTGAGTACTATAAATGCAATTATAGCTTGCATTTCTAGTCCTCAAATGGGCCTATTCATTAACAATGATGACATTTTGCAATCATAATGCACCTTTAATTCAAGGATCATAAAGACATTTACACGAGAGAGAAAGCTATTGTAAGTTTGGTTTCTTAATGGAAAAATCAAGAAGGAGGTTTGGCTCAGAGAATCAGAAATGTCATTCAGTTATATCTTTATCCTTTCTTATTTTTCACACAGCAGAACAGAAAAAGTCATTTCAGCCTAAAATGAACACATATTTTGAAGACCTTTGTATTTAGATATTATGGGAACATCTAATTACATGAGTACCTTTGCATTCATTTAGGAAAAAAAAAACAATTAGCACAGATAGCTACTCTATGGAATTCTAGAGAATGAGTTTACATAATGTAACATGTATTAGTATATATAATATATACATATATTGTATACTTTATATGTGCATACATTGTGGTAATTAATACTTAAAACTATGAAACCAGTTACCAATTCATCCCAGTGTCTTTGATCCTGATCATCAATTTTAATGTTCTAAAGTGTTCTTATCATGTATAATGTAGTATGAAGTGAAGCATTTCATTTCTAGTGATAATCTGATTATGTTTGTTGATTTTTAAATATTGTGAATTCATCATACTTGGCAGGTAGTTATGATTGTCTACCGGAAGCAGTAGACTCAAAATCTACAGTAGCTGGAAGAGTCTAATTCATTTATGCTCATATAATAGACTGGATGAACAAAGTTAGCATAGACCTTTTCACACTGCAGTTCATGCTCTTGCAAGTTCTGCCATCTTTAACACATAGACCCTCAATTTACCCAAAATTTCATTTCCATATAGCCATTCAGAAGGAGAAAAGAACACAAATGTCCACTTAGGATGCTTATGATGAATTTTCTAATGCTCCTTAAATCTCCTCATATATGATTAGCTACAACTAATCATTTAATAATAACCTTAAGGAAGTTATTGCAAATATAACCTAGTCATTTACTAAGGAAAAAATGAATAGTCCAGTGTGACTTACATGGTAGTAAACATGATGTGAACATTTTCTTAAATCCTAAGTATATAATAACCAGCATTGTGTATCAAGCCCTTTAAGAATCTGGTATATTTTAGATATATGTAAATGCCATGAAGAAAATGAACTCTGTATGTTATACTGAATTGTAGGAACAGAATTCTGACTCTATTAGATGGGAATTTAGTCTGTGCTATTTGAAGTAGAATATGGCCAAGAATGCACAAAAATATTCAGTGTGACTACAAAGTATTTTCATAGTGGTCTGGAACAGTTTAGTGGAAAAGAATGTGCAAACTAGGTATAATTTTGAGCTAGGATCTGTTAGTGGACAGATTTGAGTAATTGTTTCCTTATATTGTTACCTCATGGAACAATGAAGCTTTTCTTTTAGGCTCTCATTTCCAGATCTGGCATCCTTGATGCCTTGGTCAGACTTTAAAGGAAGTAGCACGTGAAAGATACTCAGTTAAGTTTTAAATGGAGATCAGGAGAGAGGCTTTCTCTGTGAATCTGAGTATGCTGATTTAAAATGGTTACCAGCAACGAGAACTGGTAAATTATGAAGCCTTAGTTACTATACAGTATACATTTAAGGTGGAAATATTTGTAGCAGATGTTTATATGCAGGAAAATTAGAAGGAAAATGAAAGTTGTAAGTTCATCGAGCTAATCCAGAAGCCAGTAGATAAATGTAAAACTGTGAGATACAATAGCAAAAGTGTAGAGGAGAAGGATATGTTAAACACAGGCAAACATCTTCCATGGGTGACACTAACTAATTCCTGTGGAGAGTATTCTGATCCCTAAACACTTACATTGTGATATGATTTAAATTTGAATATTTGATTCTGTTTACTGGTTGTAGTGCATACTTGATAAATTGTATAAAAGAAAGGAAGGTATGAATAACCATAGTTTTGGTGAGTATTATTATTTTCTTTTGGATTTGGGTCAATGTTTTAAAACTCAAGTAATCGTTAAAGGTACAGAAACTGATAAATTAACTGATTTCATTCTTAGTTTCTTCTGCTTGATAAATGTTCTAGGTGGTGATGAGATCACTAACCAGTAATGATTTGGGAAAGAAAGAAAGATTTAAAAAGACAATTGAGTGACAAATAAAAGTCAATTTATCTTTTTTTACATTTAAAAGTCAACAAATTATTCCTGCATTCTTCCCCCTCACCCCACTGAGGAAACAACACAACATAAACCCTGTCATCAAAAGTGTAGGCAACTGGGATCTCCTGCTCCCCTAAGCTCTCTTTCCCTTGAACCTTGTCCTTCATTACTCCCACTGTCATCCAGGTTGTTCATGTAGACCTCATCCATTTCTCTGTCATTGGGCAATCCCTGGGTCTTTCCTAGGGTCCCGTTTTCTAGGTAGCCTCCCTGGAGTTGTGTAGCAGAAAGGGAGAACAAGGAATAACAGACCATGATAAATGAAGACCACATGAGAACAGGAAGAACAAAGTGCTAGAGAGGTCCCCAGAAATCCACAATGATACATCCTCTGTAGTCTGCTGGCAATGGTCGAGAGAAAGCCTGATCTGACATAGTCTGGAGATCAGATGGCCAAACATCCAATAACTGATGGAAGTGGATGCAGAGATCCTTGGCCAGGCCCCAGGTGGAGCTCCAGGAGTCCAAATGTTGAGGAAGAGGAGGAACTGTAAGAGTGTGAATTGTTGAGACCAAGATTGGAAAAGCATAGGGACAAATAGCCAAACTAACTGAAACACATGAATTATGAACCAATTGCTGTGGAACCCCCCTGCCCCCAACTGGATCAGGCCCTCTGGATAAGTGAGATAATTGAATAGCTTGAACTGTTTGGGAGGTACCCAGGCAGTGGGACCCAGACCTTTTCTTAGTTCATGAGTTGGTTGTTTGGAACCTTGGGCTTACACAGGGACACTTTGCTCAGCCTGGAAGGAGGGGACTGGACCTGCCTGTACTGAATCCACCATGTTGAATTGAATCCCCAGGGGAGTCTTGGCCCTGGAGGAGATGGGGAATGGAGGGGAGGGGCTGGGGGAAAGGTGGGAGCAGGTGCGGGAGGGGGAGGACAGGGGAATCCATGGCTGATGTGTAAAATTAAAACACAAAGATAATAAATAAAAAAATGAGAAAAAAAACTGGAGAAAGAGTGAACTATACTGAAGATAGTTTTAATTTACAGTGTTCTGTTGTGCCCCAGTCACATACTAAATGGTTTTCATGTGCCATGTCATACAACACTAGTTGGGAAGAACTGCTCTTATTATGATCATCTTGGAGATGAGAAAGAGTTACATGTAAATAGGGTCACTTGCTCAGATAACCACAGCTAATTTGAAGATCAAGAAATCAAACTTCAGTGTTGAAATCCCAAGACTAGTCTTTCTCCATATCACAGTCAATGGAACCAGCATTTTGATGTAAAATTTTCCCTGCAGAACCATAGTAGTAGTGCATTGATATGTTGAGTAATAAAAATATAATTTTTCTACACATTTCCTATTGAACAGAAACTACTCCAGGAGATGTGTAGACCCTGAAGGCAGTTCCTGACTAGTAAAAATGTCACATCACAAATCTATGTGTTTGGTCCTCCCTTTCCACAGGTCTACATGGATGGAAAGCATTTGAAAAATGTAACATATTACAAAATGTATAAAACACCTCTAGTGCAAGATGAAATGAAAGAAAGAAAATCTAATGGGGTATAATTTATAGTATACAAATAAATATCTCTATAGTCTCAATTAAAATATATTTGCTATATTTCTTATGATAGCTGTTATTAAATTGCAATAAATTGATAAATAGTTGTGTTTTTCGTAGGTAAAATTCACTTAGTTTTATTTTTCAAGGTGGCCAATTTCAGAACAAAAGATGTTTTTATAAAATAGATGGCAAGCTTGGGGAAAGGAGTGAGCTACTAATGAGCTTTGTTTCATAGTCCATAGTAGTAGGGAACTTGTCTTCAGTGAGTCAATGCTCAATGGTACTAGCTCCCAATGGGAAAAGGTTGAGTAATCCAAATGTATGCTTAGCCTTGACCAGAAAGCAGAGTAGGAAAACAAGAAGCAAGGCTGATGAGTAATAAAACATGCTTTAGCTTTAAGTAATTAATTCAAAGACCACTCAAACATAAGCTATAGTTTGGGGTTGGTTTCCACTGCAATACTGATGACAGTAGAGGTTGGGAGGTTGTATAGATTAAGTTCATGGTGTTATGGAGAAGATGGGCAAGAGTTTGCTTGAGAGTATAAGTGGGTAATTGTTTGCCTATAATTTGTGGAATGCTTGTTCTGTATTGGGCTCTAACTTTGAATAATGCTTGCTATGATAACAGATCTGCTTATACCAAGGAGACTATTGCCATGTGGAAAAGAAGAAAAGAAAAGAAAAAAAAAAACAACAGATTTCTCTGTTTTGAGATTTCAATAAATATCTCTCAAACAAATTTAAGATCATATGTGAGATGAATAGTAACATATACAGAGGAAAATGAAAAATTTGGTGGATCCAGGTGAGAGAGGAAGAGGTAGTTGGGTCTCTGACCAGTTTTGTATGATCAAGTTCCTATAAGTGCATGACTTGAGCCACAGATTATCAAAAGGAGTTACGAGAAGGAACAAAGAGTTGTGTGTGCAAAGATAGAATGGTGAATCAAATGGTGAGGATTTCAGGGAACTGAACTTTCAGTTTATTTGACATTCTGTTAAAATGTCACAGGGATCAGTAAGAGAAATATGAAAATCATATTTGCTCACAGACTGCCATGAAACAAGGATGATAGTAATTCATACTTATGTTATATTCACTGTGTATTTACACAGATTGGAGTTCATTTAATCATGTAACTTTGTGTGTAAGGATTACTGTTGGATTAGTTTACAGATAAGAAAAATGCGGCCGGGCGGTGGTGGCACAAGCACTCAGGAGGCAAAGGCAGGCAGATCTCTGTGAATTCAAGGCCAGCCTGGTCTACAGAGCGAGATCCAGGAAAGACACAAAGCTACATAGAGAAACCCTGTCTTGAACCCCCCCCCCAAAAAAAAAAAGAAGAAAGAAAAGAAAAATGCGACAGAGTGAAATTAAGAATGTACCTAAAACAGTAACATCCATTAATTGGTGGAACTGGGAGTTTGAACCCAATTTGATTTCAGAAACCATTTTCTTGACTGCTTTCAAATATTCCCCTCTAATGCATTGTCAAATCTGACAAAGTTGATATTGAAATGATATTGAAGTATATAAATTATAAGTTATTATTTTGGGGATAGTGATTCTTTCATTAACTACCAATAGGTGTTCTTTAACTGGAGAAATAAGATACCATAGCAGCTGGTTATAAGTTTATAAATATCCCAGCATGTTGTCGTCATCTGTACTATAGAAGTGACACCTTCTATCTTGAGAACAATTGTGGCATGGAAGATTGAAAAGCAGTCATTTGATAAACAAGATGACAACAATGGGTATTTTAGATAGAGAAAATTAAATATAGTCTAATTTTTAAATGATGTATAAATACCAGAAACTAATGTTATTATTATGATCATAACACATGTGATTTTCAAGCAGAAACCTGTTACTGAATCCTAGTAACTGTTTAGGCATCACTTAAAGAACCTTCCATATTCTTTCTACCAGTATATATATATTTACTAAAAATGAGTATGGGGTGGATCATAGTATTTAATTACCCTATGCATTGCTCTAAGTACTTCACAATAATTGGCTAATTTAAATTTCATAAAATCTCTATGAGGAAAAACGTCATTACTTCTACTTCACAGAAGTCCACAGGAAATACTTAAGAGGCTAAATGGCCTGAAAAATGTTTTGTTCAGGAATAGAAAATAGGTTTCTTCTTGACCATCTTGGGAGTGGTCAGATACTACTGGCTGCTCAAACAGATTTACTTTCTTCCTCAGTTCCTCCCTTTATTGAATTATAAAATTATTTCCCTTTTGAATGCCTGAAAATATTTTAGTAACAAAGCACATGTGTACTGTTCCTCATGACCTCAAGGTCCATTCATGTTCATTGTTCAGCCTTTATTGAATATGAAAAGAGTTATACAAATGAATGGAGAAGTCAACATGAGCATGTAGCCTTCCATTTCTTATGCCAATGGCCCATTCTTTCTGTCTGTACCGTCTCCTGTGGGCTCATCAGTTATTGATAGTATAAGGTGTCTGCAGTCTCCTTAGAGACTTCATGTCATGTTCAAATTTTAGAATAAAGTCAAGAAAATAGAATCATAATAAACACACCTCTGTTAAATCCCATGAAAACATTCTAATTGCAACTCATCCACTATTATTCTAGTTATATGCATGTTGATAAATTTCATTTAAAATATTTTTATAAATATTCAGGTTAACTTTTCAAATAAATTAATAAGGCCATTATTGGATGAAAATATATAACATTGACCTATTTAATTGTTAATTGTATATGATTTGGAGACAATAATATAGAAAGGGACAGCAAGAAGAGGAAACTACATTTCAGAAGAGAAATTAGGTCTAATACCTTTTGAGGAAAGGGGGCCTGCAGGGAGAAGATAGGCACCATGTAAAGGGATTGCTGTCAACTGAATGTTTCAGCTGAGAAAGAATATTCCACTGAGATGAAGGGAGCTCTAAAACCTGTTAGAGGAAAAGAAAGTCTGTGTAGAAAGTACAGTGAGACGGAATGAGAAAACATTGCAGTGTTCATTCGATTCTACTCTTACACCTGTGATTATATAAACGTTAATAAGAGGGAAAGTAAAAGCGAGCAGAAGTTATCAAGGGAAAGAATGAGAGCTTCCAAGAGAAATGGAGTTTAGAAGAGACTGAATTCCTTGCATCCTGCTGTTCTGCAACCATTAGACTCATCACAGTGAGTCATGGGACTTTGATGATCTAAGTGAAGTGGGGCTTCTCCACTGCTTGCTCTGCCTTGCCCAGTGGAGGTTTCCGAGAGCAGCTTGCAATGACCTACTCAAAAGCAATGGAGCTGAAAAGTGCACCTGCTTCATATTGGAGCTGAACTCGCCATTACATCAAGCGCTTCAGGCTTCTGGCTTGGATGTTCTATCGATTTTGTGTTGACAATCGTAGTTTATATTGTACCATAGGTGTCATATTTCAATACACACATATTTACCCCATTAAGTCTCATTCTACAAAGCCAGTATTGAATATTCAGACTATCAATTTTTATTTATTTAGCTTGTACATATATTACTTACCTTGGCTACTCATCATTTACTTTCTAATGTATACAATAAAGTCCATCTTATTCTTATATGTGCATCTAGGTTGGTTTTCATGTAAAAGAATTTTACTATTAAGAATAACCTTGCATGGATTACAATCTTTGCATCCCTTATTATACACAATATATGTTTTTATCTAACATTCTTCCTTAGAGGAAAATAAGCCCACTGGGCTATGTTATATATTTTATTTACAGTCTTTTCTAATCTTCATAGGCAGTGCTGGTACACCTGTCACTTTTAATGAAAATGGAGATGCTCCTGGACGCTATGATATCTTCCAGTATCAGATAAACAACAAAAGTACAGAATACAAAATCATCGGGCACTGGACCAATCAACTTCATCTAAAAGCAAGTATCACTATCATTAGGCATTATTGTATCTTATTCTTAAAGAGGAATGTTCTTTTTTAAGCACTAAATTTAAACTTCTCCAGAGAAATCCAACAATATTCATAAGAATAGAAGAAATCTAATTTTATTTGGACTATATACATTTGGATCCTGGTCTGATGTGGGGTCCAAGTGTCTAAGGCAGCTGGCATTTATTAGTCATGGTTTTGCCACTTAGCTGGCTTCAATCTTTTCCCATAGGGTACCTGACAGACCCAAGCAATGATTCATCAGTGTCAGCCCAGAGAATCTCCCTATTTTTATTTAAATATTTTTATTCATTATACATACCAACCACAGATGCCCCTCCCATTGCTCCTTCCCACCAGGCTCCCACTTGACCAGCCTTCCCACCCTTGACCCACCAACCCCTTCTCCAAAAGGGAAAAGCCTCCCATGAGGAGTCAGCAAAGCTTGGTACATTCAGTTGAAGCATGACCAAGCTGCTTCTCTCTGCATCAAGGGTGAGCAAGGTGTTCTACCATGGGTAATGAGCTCCAGAGAGTCAGCTCATGCACCAGGGATAAATCCTGATCCCACTGCCTGGGGCCCTCAAACAGACCAAGCTATACAACTCTCTCCTGTATGCAGAGGGCTTAGTTTGTTCCCATGCAGGTTCTGCAGCTATTGGTCTAAAGTTTGGGAGTTCCTACAAGCTTGGTTGGGTTGTCTCTGTAGATTTCCCCATCATCATCTTAAAGCCCCTTGTTCATAGAATCCCTCTTCCCTATTTTCAATTAAACTCTCAGAGCTAGGTCTGGTGTTTGGCTGTAGATCTCTGCATCTGCTTTCATCAATTACTGGATGAAGGCTCTATGATGACAGTTAGGGTATTCACCAATCTGATTACTTGGGTAAACCAGTTCAGGCACCCTCTCCACTACTGCTAATAGTTTAATCTGGGGTCATCTTTGTAGATTCCTAGGAATTTCCCTAGCATCAGGTTTCTCCCTTACTCTATAATGTCTCCCTCTATCAAGATATCTCTTTCGTTGCTCTACCACTCCATCCCTACCCTAGCTTGACCAACTTTTTCACTCATGTTCTCATCCCCCATCTCCTTCCTATATTTCCCCCCTCATCCCCAGTTTACTCATGGAGATCCCCTTTGTTTCCCAAGGTGATCAGTATGTCCCTCTTAGGGTCCTCCTGGTTTCCTAGCTTCTTTGGAGTTGTGGGTTGTAATCTGATTATCCTTTGATTTACATCTAGTATCCACTTATGAGTGAGTACCTACCATGTTTGTCTTTCTGAGTCTGGGTTACCTCACTCAGGATGATATTATCTAGTTCCATCCATTTGTCTGCAAAGTCAGAATGGCTAAGAACAAAAACACTGATGAAAGCCTATGTTGGAGAGGATGTGGAGCAAGGGGAACACTCCCCCACTGCTGGTGGCAGTGGAATCTTGTACACACACTTTGGAAATTAGTATGGTGAGTTCTCAGGAAACTGGGAATCAATCTATATCAAAACCCAATAATACCACTTTCAAGCATATACCCAAGGGATGCTCAATCATACCACAAGGACACTTGTTCAACTATATTCATAGTAGCATAATTCGTAATAGCCAGCACCCAGAAACAACCTAGATGGCCTTCAACTGAAGAATGGATAAAGAAAATGTGGTTCATTTACACAATGGAGTATTACTCAGCTGTAAAAACCAATAACATCATGAAATTTGAAGAGAATCTCCCTATTATGCAAGAATTCCCTGGGATTTTGAGGCATGATACTCCATGAAGGCACCCAACAATAGCATAGCGGGCTTTGGCCTGTGATGCCATATTGAGCTTGAAGGTTAAGAGATATCTGGGAAAACCCACAGTGCAAGGGGCAGGGTTGAAGGTGGTAGAGAGGGATTGGAGCATCTTTTATCCCAGACAAAAAGTCTTATTTTACATTTCAGTCACTGCAGCTCTATTAGCACACACTGAGTTCACACATAGAATGTGTCCTGTTTACTCAACCAAGAATTCAATTCTCTTATACTGTGCTGTTCTTCCCAGGCTTAAGAATGCTTACTCCCACTTAGTGCCTGAGAAATCACTAAGATAGGTAGAACTTTCTCTGAGGGCCATAAAATGCTTATAAATGTGTTTCTGCTGACCCAGAAAATGGTTCTCCACTGCTGTATATTTGCAATGTGCATTTAATTCACTCTTTTAATGAAGTACCCTTCTCAAAGCCACATAATTGTAAGTCATGCTCATGTGCTTTCTTGCATTTGAGGCGAAACCATCGGGTGATATACTAACACATTTTTCTCCTCCTGCATGTTCAAATGTCTCTTGGAGTGACATTGTTTTGCAGAATCTGCCACCCAAGTTCACAGCCAAGAAGTGATGATAATAAATTACAGAGCTGTAGTTTGTTTCTTGAAAGTGACTTCCTGATGGCTGACACAGTTCTCATTTAGCCATGCAGTGGCAGCTTTGATTCTAGCTAAAGCCAAAGGCAGCTCCAAATCTCCAGTTAGGACATTCGCGTCTTTCTGAAACTGTTATATTATTCTGAAACTCAAATTAATTTATTCAAACTTAACTTTGAAAATGTCCCAGATTGTTTAAAATCTGAAAATTGATATCTTTTCTTTATTATTATTTTTAAAATTTTATAATTTAATTTAATTTTACATATCAGCCATGGATTCCCCTGTCTTCCCTTCTCTTGTTCCCCTCTCCCCAGCCCACCCCCCATTTCCATCTCTTCCAGGGCAAGGACTCCCCTGGGCATTCAGCTCAACCTGACATATTCGGTCAAGGGAGGTCCAGTCCCCTCCTCCCAGGCTGAGCAAAGTGTCCCTGCATAGCTCCTAGGTTCCAAACAGCCAGCTCATGCACAGATCCCGGTCCCACTGCCTGGGTGCCTCCCAAACAGTTCAAACTAATCAAACTGTCTCACGTATCCAGAGGGCCTGATCCATCTGGGGGCTCCTCAGCTATTGGTTCATAGTTCATGTGTTTCTACTAGTTTGGCTATTTGTCCCTGTGCCTTTTCCAATCATCGACCCTAAGAAAGACACAGGGATCCCCCCAACGACAGAGAAATGGATGAGATCTACATGAGCAAACTGGACATGGAGGGGTAATGAAGGGCAAGGATTGAGGGAAAGAGAGCTTAGGGGAGCGGGAGATACCAGCTGGATCAAGAACAGAGATGGAGAACAAGGAAAAAGAGACAATGATAAATGAAGACCCCATGGGATTATAAGAAACAATGTGCTAGAGAGGTCCCCAGAAATCCACAAAGATACCTCCACAATAGACTATTGGCAATGGTCAAGAGAAAGCCCAAAGTGATCTACTCTGGTGATCAGATGGCCAAACACCCTAACTGTCATGCTAGAACTATCATCCAATGACTAATGGAAGCAGATGCAGAGATCCACGGCTAGGCCCCAGATGGAGCTCCAGAAGTCCAATCGGCAAGAAAGAGAAGGGATTGTATGAATGAAAATTGATATTTTTTTTATGCTCATCCTTTGTAAATATATTTTCTGTGAAGTAAGCCTAATATGACAATGAAAACTTTGAGAATGGTTTAAATAGCAAAACAACTTTATCTGACTTTTGTCAACATCAAAATGCTTATCATATTGTTTTGGCTAAGAATTTACATAATAAAATGAATTTCTTGGGACTGTCATTTACTATGTATAGCACCAAGGTCCTTATAATGTACCAAGAGTCCAAATAATTATACACATAAATGAACACATACATATCTCTTCTCTGTATCCATAATCTGTTTATTCTAAAATTTAATATTGAATCTTAAGCTGTGTTTTATGTACATTTAATGATGCATGAATGCTTTATATTTGGAACTGTTATCTACCATAAATACATCAAATGAATTTGTACAATTTCTCATACTGGCTGTGATCATTTCTACTATAAAGTAGAGCTAGACTCATTGAAAAAATGAAATTCCTGATCTTGAGAACAATGGTGAATGAGGCTGTGGTGGGCAGTTATAAAGCAAGGACTGGATTCTGCAGACTATCAGGATAACTCATGTAACTCTCCTGAGAAACTTGAATGGACTCTTATTTGAAGGAGGAGTGGGGATGCTTGGGGAGCTACTGATTTATAGGCATTCTGCTTAGATATCTGCATAGTGTACATTATTATTTTACCCTAGTTTAATAAACTCCAAGGTGAAAATAGTAGCAACTACCTCATATGGTTGTGATAAAAATTAAATGAAACAAAGTAAGGAATCATTTAGTCCTTTTCCTGATGCACATGAGGCCCATGAACACTGCCTCATGTATTATTCTTTACCTCAGAATTCTATCTAAGCTGTGGGATTCTGATAGAGTTTGGTAAGTAGAGAATTGAAGTCCTTTCAGAAGAGGCACTTAAGTTTTCTTTAGGAAGCACATAATGGGGGAAGGGGAAAAGAGAGGAAGAAAGGACAATGCAAAGAAATCTTACAGAGAATCCCTGCACTTAAAATGTTAACATAATCAGTTCTTTTTACTTTTCTGATAGTTGGAGAGTTTTCTCCACACTTACAGTGTAAACTTCACATAGGATAAGTGCATAAGTTTCTTCTTCCTCTAGTAGTATTTAGATATATATTGTCATCAGGGCAATCATGTGGGGATGAGAGGTTTTCAAGGTTTTATTTTAAAACCATCAAATGTTTTCTTTCCAAACAGAATTTAAAATTTCATTTTAAATGACTTTATATATATATACATACATATATATATATATATATATATATATACATATATATATATGTATATATATATATATGTATATATATATATAAATGTATGTATGTATGTGTGTGTATATATATATATATACATACAAACATATAATGTACTGTTTTGATGCATGATTACAATGTTGAATAGTTATAATAAGTTAATGAGCAAATTTATCACCTTTGTGGTATTCTAAATTTTTGTGACAGATACTATATGAACACCTTTAGAAAATTTGAAGTTGGCTGTGGTGGCACACTCTGATAGAATTTGGTGAAAAAGGCAGAGTCAGGAGGACCAGGAGTCCAAGGCTAACCTGGTTTGCACACTTTGGCATGTGATGATCACACAACTCCTGAAGTACACTTTTCAGAGGACCCTTCTGTGCCAGGACTCTTGGAGGCCTAGAGCAGAGCAGACACCTGGTCAAGCTGGTCAAGTACTTACAGCACTATAGTTCTTGGGCTGGACTAAGTCAAGTCTGAGGCAGTCTGAGCCACAGTGGTGTGCTGGTTTGCTTTGGAAAGAAAAAAAATCTGAAATCTGCAGAGCAACATTATTTTTGTTTTGTCTTTTTGTCATCACTGCTCTGTGCTCAAAGGGTACAGAGTTTCGGATCAGTGGGAGTAATAATAACCACTGTTGATGATCTTGATAAGCTCAGTTGTGCTGCTAAGAGTTTTCATGGATATATGGTCTCTGCCTTAAGACACTCCATGCTAGGAGATGGGACAGACTCGGACCAGAGCTGCTCAAGTAAAGACACAGGTGTCCTGATGAAGGCATCCACAGATTGTTCGGCACAGCAGCCTGGTGAGAGATGCTGACTGTTCTTGCCCACTGCCTGGAATTACTGTCAGAGAGCACAGTCAGGAGGATTTATTTTCTGTATCTGCCATTTCTCCTTATTCTATTAAACCAGATTTACAACTGGTTTCACACTCTCAATGGTGAGCATTTATCAGCCATTTACTGGACTGTATTCTTGTTTTCAAAGAACCAGTTTTGCTTTGTTTTCCTCTGGCTGAAATCAAGCACAGGAAAATTTTCCACATACACAGTAGATGGTCAGGCACATCTGAGTGCAGCAAATCTTTCCTGAATACATCTTAGTGAAGTGAATGGATGTTTGGAGTAAGCGAACCGTTCTCTACCCTAGAAAATGTCTCAGATACATTTGATTTTCAAAAGGATCATCCTTATTGTTGGAAATATTGCTGTTTCTTTTTTACCTTTTGCTAGAACGAACATCTGATTGTAATTAATCATTTAGTGTTAATTGCTTATTTTGATGGAGGATTTCTACCCAGGAATCTGGGTCTACAAGTGAAATGTGTATCTATTTTCCTGGCAGTGAAGTGGCACAATTAGGTCTCTATTTTGATAGGAATGCATGTCTCAAGAGACAAGTGATTCTTATAGACATTACAAAACAGACTGTAACCAAGAGGTTTGGGCTAAGCAGAAGAGTTAAGCTGCAAGACAAACAACCATATGCTGCTTTGAGTCCACAGGGAGAAGGAGCAATGAGGTTACTGGGTGGACTATAACCCAGGCCTCACTAGTGTATGCTTCCAAACAGGGACACTTTTTCTGAATTACACAGATTTTTGCCTTCTTTGTTTTTCTTGTCATTTTATTCACTAAAGTGAAAATAAATAAATAATAAATGCATAAAATAACTAAAATAGTAGCAGATGGCTGTATCTCGATAATGACTCAATCAGAATTATTCACAGTACAGACTCTATTGGGAGGATATTGCAGAGGAAAAAGGTGTCTCTGAGCCTGACTTAATTGCTTAGTAGAAGCTTCTCTAGAGGAGTAACTTCTGATGAAGCTGTGAATGCTGAGCTATGAGTGGACTTCTCAGCTGTTAGTGGGATAAAAGTGTCTATGACTGCTAAATGCATTGTCATGTCATTGTACAGAACGAAAGTTTATAGTCACAAAGATACTTGACCTCTAGTATATTGTTTTTACCTCTTATATCTCATTTATAATATTCATGAAAACTATAATATCTACTTCCTGGAGTCATCGAGGTACAGTAGGAAATTATAGATACATATTGAGACCTAAGTAATGAAGATGATGGTATTGTTTTGACAGTATAACTAGCATACCCACAAGGACTTAAGATGGATTCTTCAACATGAAGTTAGATGGAAATAGTGTAAGAAAACTGCAATTTTTGTCTCTTGCCTTGATATTCTGAGAATTGAATGGTTTTAAAAGAAGGTGATATACCATGGCAACTTGTATCTATTCATTAAGATAAATGTATCAAAATATACTTTACATAAAACATAACATGGCCTCCATCATTCAAATTCATAAACAAAAACTTAGAAAAAATTCTAGTGGCAATGAACCCCATTAAGTTGCTTTATTGTAGCCTCTGTTGTAGTCCCTATAACAGGTATTTTAATTGCATATATAACTTTGCCTCAAGGGTTTGTTGTTTTAGGTAAATGTCAGCAAGTTTAACCAAAATCATTAAACTCGTGTTTAATGCAGTCAGATGCTGATGCAATGAAGGAGACTAAAGTCGCCTTGCTGTGGTGATGAACTGAATGGAGTGGGAAATGTTTGAAGAGAGACTCACTCACTCTGATTCTTAGGAGTCACTCATTTTCCTTATGTCCTGGTTTTCCTATGGGCAGTGTAGCTTGCTCCTGAAAATGCTGTTTTGTGTTAATCTCTAGGATTCCCTATGTCAAAATTTGCCAATATGAGATAATTATATATAGCACTTCCTTTCCTACAAACACGAATGGCAGTTAGATCCAACTGACCTTCTACACATATTCATAGGTCTTGAAATGCCACTCTGCCTTTGTACACTAATAAGAAAATCCTTCCTTTGATTTATTTTCCTTGTAATATGATGGTCAATCTTAAAACTTGTATTCTATTACTAAATTGATGCCTATTTAATAGATACCTATTAAGGCCTCAATTAATCAGCTCTAAAAAGTCACTTTAGTCTTATTTCTTATATATCTTTGTATGCTATAAAAAGCATTGATAAAATCATATATTGACATGCTGAGTAAATGCTGATTAAATTTTTAATTATATTCTTGACAGGCCCAACATAGTTGTTTTTCAGTAAATATTTATTGAATATACATACATAACACCCTGATATTTTTCTACAAGAATGTTGACTATGAGAGATGATCAATGAATATAGACTGAGAAATGCCCTGTGAACTTATCATTTATTCACTAACTACTTTGTGCTAGACAGAATGGTAATCTACTGAGGGATATGTGATTCAATAAGGTATATTTCTAAATATCAAAAGACTTGCAATATACTAAGAGCTACCATACACTCAAGGAACAACAGAAAAAGAATGACTATCTCGGTGTAGATCAAGTAAAAGTCTTGGGAAATTCAGAGATTCTGGTGGTTATCTCCAACTAGAAACACTGTATACAGATTTGTTACACAGATGAAATTCAAAATAGTTCTTAAATTAATTTTGTGCTGAGAAATTGTTGTAAGAAAATATCAGTTTGGATAAAGTACCAACCCACCCAACTATCCTTATTCCCTATCCATTTATCATTCATTCATTCATTCATTTTAGAATAAAATATCTCTCTTGGGAAATTGCTTTGGTAGATGCAGGAGTAGTTTAAAGGTGTCTCAGATTCAGTCCACAGTACCGTCTCTGAAATAGCAGTAATATACAGGAAAAGAAGGAAAACATATACCTCTTTCATGGGCCTTAATGTATACATCATTTTTTGTTATTACTGTTGATGTAAAAAAATTCTTAATATCCAAAGAGAAACAACATTCTCAAGGAAATACTCTATATAGGATGAAAGGCTGGAAAACTGGAGAACTACCTTGCTCTTTTCTAGCTGGCTAATAAATTCTAGTGAAGCTACATCAAGGATGCTCTAGATTTTGAATATTTTGACAGGGTAGCCTCACAGTCATAATTTCCTTGCCTTCTTCGTCACAGGCTAGTAAAATTGAACAGGTTCTAGCATATTAATGGGGTCTCAGTTGGTAACATAGGTACTCACTACAGTAAGGATAGAGTCACATGTCATCAAGGAAGCCAAGGGAAAACTCTAGAATAGAGGATATAATTATAATATCTGTGTACTCAGCCCAGATAAAAGCTAAGAAGTTCAAAGTTCAATCTAGAATGAAGGGGAATACATTTAAGGAGCTCAGAAAAAATGATACTGGCATTACTTTTATCATTCCCACTTGCATTTCTTCCTTCACATGACTTTTGTACAACTTTATGCATTCTTGAAGTCCTTGGAGTCTCTGAGCAATTTCCCATACTTGTCTTTGAGGAGTACTATCCTCCAACAGGCAGACCTCCTGCTCCTACATAAGGATTTTATGATGTTTGAGGTAAGCACAATGATACAGATGAAGACTCTTGCAAAAACAGTCACAGACAGTGATACCTTTAAGAAGCTGAGTGACCCAGAACTCCTGGAACAGAGGCCAATCTGATGGGAGAACATGGGAAATGACTAAAGATGGCTGGGAACTAAATTTTGTACTGTCTCTATACTATTATGGGGACAGTTTTAGGCATGGTATAAGGTATCATGAGTTTTTCAAGAAATATGCTCAGCTTTGAATTTAGAAGCTCATTTTAGCAGCAAAATGTATATTTTATAAAGAAAAGATTGTTTTATGAATTAGTGTAGCTGAAAGTTTTCCTGTGTCCCACCTGGTCCACAGCCACTCAGACCCAAATAAACATAGAGAGTCTTATATTAATTAAGAACTATATGGCCTAATGCTTCAGTCTTCTCCCTAACTAGCTCTTGTATCTTAAATTAACCCATTTCTATAAATCTATACTTTGCCATGTGGCTTGTGGCTTACCAGTACTTTTACATCTTGTTTCTTCTCCTGGCAGAGGCTAGCAACATCTCCTCTGTTCTATCTCTCTCCTTTCTCTCTCTCTAGTTAGAATGTCCCACCTAATCTTATTCTGCCTCACCATTGGCCAAACAGCTTTGTTTATCAACCAATCATAGCAACACATTTTCACAGCATATAGAACAACATCATCCATCAAATTAGGAAAAGACTTTAATTAAAATTATTTTTTCTTATTTTATGTAATTTTTGATAGGTTCACTTCACCTTGCCTCATTTACTTATTTGTACCTCTCCCAGAAAATAAAATTAAGAGACTCATGAGATATTTTTTATACTTAAACAATAGGCAAATGATGACACAGAAAGAAAGTTAAAGAGATTTGGTAAATTCTATTTAAGTTGTTCAGTAGAGTAAATGATTGAACTGTGCTGTTCTTTTATAAAGTAGTTTACTGTGTGACATTGTCTGCAGAGACATGCTTCTTCCACCCAGAGTACCGATGACAGATCAAGGAAAGGGTTCAACCCGAACCTCATTCGGTGGTAAACCAGTACATTTATTGGATGTTCTCATAGGGACAAAGATGAGGAGTGAACTTAAAAGAGCACAGGTGACTCAAGGGAAGCTTTGTCACTGAAAAGTCCATCATCCCTGGTGAGGAGTCACAAAGGCGATGTCCCTAGAGCTTGATGCCCCAATTGTAGGCAGCTCTATCACCCTTTCCTCAACAACTTTTCACTATATAGCCTTGGAGAGGGCCACTGTAAGTCCTATACCTTTCTGTACATCTTGGACCTCTTAAATTTCATAGGATTCTAGATTACTAAGAGTTCCTTTCCTCCATCCAGGACATAACTAACTCTGCAATGTTATATCTTATCAACTGTGTTTGAATTTGATTATGAGTTTAAAGACTAAATTCAGTATCTGGATCTAGTTTGAGGTAGATTCCTACAGTAACCTATTAATATTAAGGATATTTACTAGTTTATTTTTGAAAAATAGATCATTAAAATATTCTTTGGTACAAGAACAAGGGAATTCACAAGGGCCTATTGAAATCCTGAGTCACAAGGGACTACTGAATTCTTCAAATAATAATGAAAATAACACAAAAAATGATAACTAAAGCCAAAATAATGATGAAGTCAAATTGAAAAAGACACAAAAAAGAACATGATAGGAAGAGTGGTATGTCAAATTAGAAAATGCCTCCCTACATCAGTGCCAAGGAAGGATAAAGAAGATGGTTCTTTCAGGCTGTTATGGGAACTATCAAGTAGTAAAGATAAGGAAAAAATGGTTTCCAGTCATGATTCTAACCTTGGGAAGAGTAAAGTAAGTTAGATTTCAACATAATGCATAGAATAAGTAAAGTTAAAATAAGGTTATAAACATAAAATGATACTCTGCAGTAGAATTGCTGGCACAAATCATTTCGTATGGTAGAGTTACAAAAATGTATGTGGACTTTGTATACTATGGTACTTTTAAAAGCTCAAAGGACTCATCAGTGTTATGTGAAATCTACACTGTACAAGAGAATTACAAGTAAGAACTCAGAAGTGTGGTGTACGAATAAAATATGTAGTCCCTAGCTGTAGATAAAGGTCACTGGCTGGCAAGAGCATAAAACCTTAAAGGATGAAGTTATTATGCCTGTTGACTGCATCATTAGTCTAGCCTTACCATTCCCATTAAAGCTGTTAATGATTAAGGAGGGATAGATCAGGAAGGTAGGTTGTCCACAGGTCTCTCACCCACCTGCCTAAGATTACAAACCCTTTGCTATGAGTGAACTTGCAGATATCATATGCAACACTTTTTATTAGTATAGTGTTCTGAAGAGTTAAATACAACTTCTGAAAATTGTCATAGATGGGAATTTGCTCAGTTCTGAGACAAGATGTCACCCTTAGTAGACCCCAGTGACTTTTATAATAATGTAGACAACATAATTGGAAGTTAAGGTACTAACCCTCAGCTGGATTTGTGACTTATTAACTCAATATGTAGTGCCTTAGTTCCCATGCTGGTGAAGTTAAGAATTCCTTGTGTTCACTAAAATTTCTTCCAAACCTCTGGCTTTCAATGGGATATTTCAAATGCCTAGGGTGGGGCTGGAATGCATGTTCTGTCTGTTTATGTGATGTGTAAGTGTAAGGACCAGTCATGCATCCACATGGAATGGATGCTGGTATCTGATCATAGTGTGAGGTAACATATCTCTCATTTTCAGCTTGGAGCGTTTAAGAAGATTCTTTACCATCAGTGAAAACCAAACTTGTAAGAGGATAATGCTATAAGTAATTGTGTTGGCTTTCAATGGAATAAAACAAGTTAAAATTTATTAAAAATTACATGGAACTTACTTTTATTCCCAGATTTTCATAACCTTTTTAAAAATTTGGGCTGTGCTGTAGATAGGAAGGCGAAGATTCTTCTGTTGGACAGATTGAATTTGAAGAACGACAAGCAAATAATATTAACATGACTTGTGAAATTCCAATTTATTTGAAAAACACTTTTCCATTAACATAAGAGGATAGTTTAGGCCTATATTCCTGAGGCATTTTAGTGATGCCCTGGTTGAAAAAAAATCAAGCCATGAATGAGCAGTAAAGATAAACACAACTTTTTTATTCTCACAAAGAGAAAAAAATAAAACGATTTTGGAATTCCCACCATGCCATGTAAAATGTGATGCATTCAGCTTGTAACATCAAGACATTCACCCAAATGCACTTATGGCCCCTTTTCCTTGTGCATAGTAAACAGCTTTATGTTGGGAAGTGAATATCTCAGAACTCAGGTAGCTATGTATCCATGCTGGCTCTTTCACAAGCAAGAGTTTCTTCATTTCTAAAGACTCCTGAGAGCTTGGTTCACTCTTTATACAATTTCACATACCGTGTTAAAAAGCATATTAAACCATTCCCAGAGATGAAGTCTTGCATCTTCTGCTGGCTGGATAAGCAATTACTGGAAACTGCATGAAAACTGAATATTTCTATAGTCATGAATTTATTGTTAAGAAGTATTTTGGGCCAGGCGATGGTGGCACATGCCTTTAATCTCAGCACTTGGGAGGTAGAGCCAGGCAGATCTCTATGAATTCGAGGCCAGCCTGGTCTCCAAAGTGAGTTACAGGAAAGGCACAAAGCTACACAAAGAAACCTTGTCTCAAAACAAAGCAAACAAACAAAAAGTAGTATTTTGGCCTTGGGGGGTTAATAGAGTTCTACTGTTCTTGGGCCTTAGCTACCCACTGGATAGAACATATTTTGGAACTTGTGATGCCTCTAAATGTTAAGAGATAGTTTCTTCTACATTGTTTAACTGCTGAAAACCTAGGTCTAATAACTTCCAAGATGATAATTGTGTTTCTTGCCCAAGCCAACATTTTTGCCAAACCCTTTGTCAGAGCCATGTTTCTGCAGGTTTTTAAATAGTTGTTACTCATACATACGGTGGCATTCTGGTCACATACATATGGTGGCTTTCTGGTCATAGACACACATTGGGTGTTAGGACAACTATTTTGTTAGTTTTGTCTTTTTACTCTACATGTTATAGATCTTTTAACATATTAATATGCATCATCATGAGAGAAGTGGACATGGATATACTGTTTAATTAACTACACCAACTTCAAATCCTTTTAATATGAAGAACATTTATGAACTATTGATTCTTGGAGCCTACTTTAAGAAGCATTGATTGTAATGTTACTGAATTTTCTCCCTGAGATGACGTTTGCAGTTATTCATTTATTGGTATCCCAATCTAGGATTGTTTTATTACCCACAGGCTCTTTTATTTTGAGCATGGAAATAAAAGCCTAATTTTGGCACCTGTGAGACAAAAGCAGAAGGATCACATATACACACTTACCTAGGCTACATGGCAAAATCCAGGCCAGCCTAGGCTACATAGTGAAGATATGTATTACAAACAGAAATATGAACAACAAAAAACAAAAATGCCATTATTTTCAAAGGTAATTATGATTAGACATAACTATTTATTTAGGGTCAGCCAGCCACTGGGAGCAGAGGTCAAATTTAAAATCTCATACATATGTAATTCCAAAGGTATGCTTTTATAAATATCAGAGAAGTAACATCAAGCAGAAGTTGGAGATTGGATGTAGCAAACAAGGAAAAAGTGGCACATAGTATGGTATTTTAGTAGATCAGAATACAGAAGGAAAGGGGAGACAGCTGCTAGGAAGTCACATATGAACTTAGCGGACCTAGATCCTGGATCCTAGAAGGTTCTGGACAAGTGACAGTAAGGCAGGACATGGCTTAGATATGGAGTGAACTGCACCCAAGCAGACAGGATGTTGGAGAATATTCATGAAGAACTAAGGGTACAGAAGGGAAGTTGAAGCTTCATCCAGGAAGCAATCTTGACTGTGGATTTCTTCCTGTATCTAGAATCAGACACTGGAAATAAATATCCTGATCATAACTGGACATGATAAAGATTAAATCTATCCATCTGTTCGATTAAAAAAAAAAGGTCATCACTTATTAGAAGATCATCACTTATTAGTGCTACTTGATCAGTGAATGTGCATATTTTAATTTTTTTATTGAAAAGAGTATTTTTACCTTAATTATAATATATTCTTAGTGAGAATCAAAGCCAGTGCCTCATACATGCTAGATGAGTCCTTTGCCACTGATCTATAGCCTCAGACTTCTGGAACATTTACTTGAATTTAATATTAATATGCTAACATTTTAAGAAGGCTTAGCATATGGAAGTGAATCGTGTAATGGAAAAAACAAGAGACATCTAGGCTTAGCCATAGTTCACTGGAAAAAATGAAGGGCGCTCTTAATATCCCAAAGATGACAGGCAAGTACTTTGAAATATTCCAACATCTATGGATTGTCAGTTCCTACTATATAACAGTTCCTTTTTAAAATAATATTTTCTTAAAGATAAAACATGTTTTAAGGTTAAGAAAACACGGTTGATAAACTTCAACAAATTATATAATTATAATGTATTATTGGTAGAGGTCATCATATTTTTTAATACAAAATACCAGTCATACAAAAACACTGAAAACCTTCAAACTCTGTTTTGTCCCTTTGTTCCTTAGGAGAATTTTGACATATTTTGAAGCAAGTATATAACTTTAATCAAAACTGGATTTGAATCTGTTTAAATGAAAATAAATTATAATATTTTTGCTTCTTATTTCTCTTTATGATAGGATGGAAAAAGGAATTTCTGTAGCTATCTTATAGAAGGTTATACCCATGGAAAAACTCTCATATTGTACTTGAATACAAAGTATTTCACAATCAGTGTTGGTTGAATTTGAGAAATTTCATTATAGTTTTGTCAATTGACTATGATAGATAAAGCCACAATGAAAAGACAAAATTATCCTGTTCTCTCTCTCTCTCTCTCTCTCTCTCTCTCTCTCTTTCTCTCTCTCTTAGATGTCAGCCAAATTACTCTCCTATGGCTGACATGTTGTATGAAATAATACTGGAAACAAAGAGCTGAATTAAAAGCTCAAATTAAAGAATGTTAATTTTTTCATGAATGTCTCTTTCTTCGGCTTGCTAATAGATCATGTTTAAAGCATATAAATACAGTTGCTTTTAGTAAAAGAAGATCTCTCCATTCAAGAGTACACCTCCACAGCACAGCATCCATCTGTTAGTGCTCCCTCGTGGCTGCCTCCAAACTGCCCAGACTCCAAATATTAAGTGGAATGAGAGAATGGAGCAGCTGTTCTGGAGCTCAGTGGCTGCCTCTGCCCTCCTCACCACCTGGCAAGTACACGGTTCAGCTGGAGTTGCAGACACAGTAAGCCAACTGTATCCCTCTCCACTGTGCTAGCTCATGTTTGCTAGAACCACTGACCTCTCCTGCAAAGCCTCCTCCTTTATCTTATCAACCTTCTGATTTAGGGTACTTTCTGGGAAGGCAATAGGAAGAATGAGAGACTGGTTGCAGTAGGATGCATAATCCTTACCAAAGTATCTTGTTTATTATCTCATTATTATTTCTTTGATCAATAAGTCTAAGTCATATATATATACAAAATCTGACACAGACTTTTTCTAATGTAGAAAATATTAAATATATAATATTCCATAAATATTATATATATATATATATATATATATATATATATATATATATATATAATATGCACATTTTGTTCTTAGATTCTGACAGGTAATATTTTATATACAATTATATATAATATATAGCATATATTATCTTTTTAATTTCTTTCCTATCATCTGGGATAAATATTGATGTCCATACATAACAAGAACAATATGATTATACACAATTGTGGAGTTTCTACTCTGTCCTTTAGAACAGAAGCATTGCTGCTGCCTGTAAGTGGGGTGATGAATGGCAAGAGGACCAGTAATCATTGAAGCAGCCTGACTGATTCACACTGACAAGACTAGGAAAAGAAGGAATGCATCTAGGAGATGAAACAGAGGAAGACAGAAAAAGAACACTGATTCGGGTTTTGAACCTGAGACTTGAAAAAGTAAAGAAAGGACATTTAAGGGGAAGCCACAGAGTGAGAAAGACACATGTCTGGACAGATGGGGAAAATGAGAGGGAATGGCAAAATGATGATATGGAAAGACTTTGATTTTTGTTTTGGGAGACATGGTTTCTCTGTGTAACAGTCCTGGTTGTCCTGGAACTCACTTTTGTAGACTAGGCTGGCCTCGACCTCACAAAGATCTACTTTTCTCTGCCTCTGGAATGCTGGGATTAAAGGCACATGCCAATACTGCCTGACTAAGTGGGAATATTTAAGAGTTCTTCTTTGGAACAAAACATGCTTAAGATGGGGGAAAAACCAAGTGTTTAAGAAATTATGTTGGTCTATCTGTGTTTTCTTAAGATATTTTGTCAATTCTAAGACATTTCAATGAATATTTAAGTTGCCTCTAAATTATGCTTTGGATATTTTGGCTTTATGCCATAGTTTTGTGAGTCAGATAAGTTCCTGAGGTTTTTCCATTGGAGTGTAAGATGTCATATTTGTATCTTTGGGGATGTATCATCATATAGGATGTAGAAAGAAGTATCACGTCATAGCTTTTAAAAGTTTGACATGTTATAGGCATGTCAAGATTACTAGGTTTGTGTCAGTGGTTGCTTCTGGAATACTATATCAAAGTTGAAGGGAAATTTTGCTGTGGAGATTAGAGTAATGCTTTGGGGGCTGGTGAGATGACTCAGTGGGTAAAAACAGTTGCTGCTCAACTGGTTTGAATCCCCAGAACTCATGTAAAAATCTGGGCATGTATCAAGAGTGTCTGTAATGACATCTCCCTTAGGGACACGGAAATAAACAGAGAGGCTTCAGAAACTTCCAGACCAGGTGTTATAGTTATGCAAAGCAGAAATACAAGAGAAACTGCCTCAAACAAGGAGAAATATGAGGATCCATAATCAATGTTATCATCTCACCTATTATCGTACCATAACATATATAACTGTATTTATACATAGTGATGTTCACATGGGCACCCACATAGACATTACGCACACACACACACACACACACACACACACACACACACACACACACACTTTCTTAATAGAGTAATTATTTGGATTAATATACTACTTTGCTTTCAGTTACTTTAAAAATAAATAATTTGAAATGAATACACTAAATCAATACTTTCTAAAAAGTTCTTTTGCCACATACCTAAGTTAAATCAAGACCAGATAAACCATTTAAATAGTCCAATAAACCCTAAGGAAATAGAATCAGTCATTAAAAGTCTCCCAACCAAAAAAAGCCCTGGACCTGATGGTTTCACTGCAGAATTCTACCAGATCTTCAAAGAAGACTTAATACCAATACTCTTTTAATTGTTCCACACAATAGAAGCAGAAAGAATATTACCAAACTCCTTCTATGAGGCTACAATTACCCTGATTCCTAAACCAAACAAAGATGCAACTAAGAAAGAAAACTACAGACCGATCTCCCTCGTGAACATTGATGCAAAAATACTCAACAAAATTCTGGCAAACAGACTCCAAGAACACATCAAAACAATTATCCACCATGATCAAGAAGTAGGCTTCATCCCAGGGATGGAAGGGTGGTTCAACATACGAAAGTCCGTCAATGTAATACACCATATAAACAAACTCAAAGAAAAAAAAACACATGATCATCTCACTAGATGCAGAAAAGGCATTTGACAAAATCCAACAGCCCTTCATGATGGGTCTTGGAGCGATCAGAAATACAGGGAACATACCTAAACATAATAAAGGCAATCTACAGCAAGCCAACAGCCAACATCAAATTAAATGGAGAGAAACTCAAAGCAATACCACTAAAATCAGGAACAAGGCAAGGCTGTCTTTTCTCCCCCTACTTGTTCAAAATAGTACTTGAAGTTCTAGCCAGAGCTATAAGACACCATAAAGAGATTAAGGGGATACAAATTGGAAAGGAAGAAGTCAAGCTCTCCCTATTTGCAGATGACATGTTAGTATACATGAGTGACCCCAAAAATTCAACCAAGGAACTGATACAGCTTATAAAAACCTTCAGCAACATTGCAGGATACAAGATTAACTCAAAAAAATCGGTAGCCCTTCTATATACAGTAACAAACAGGCTGAGAAGGAAATCAGAGATACATCACTGTTTACAATAGCCACAAATGTTATAAAATACATTGGGGATACTCTAACTAAGCATGTGAAGGACCTATATGACAAGAACTTTAAGTCTCTGAAAAAGGAAATTGAAGAAGATGTCAGAAAATGGAAAGATCTCCCATGCTTATGGATAGGCAGGATTAACATAGTAAAAATGGCGATCTTACCAAAAGCAATCTACAGATTCAACGCAATTCCCATCAAATTACCAACACAATTCTTCACAGATCTGGAAAGAATAATACTCAACTTCATATGGAAAAACAAAAAACCCAGGATAGCCAAAAGAATCCTGTACAACAAAACAAGTTCTGGAGGCATCACAATCCCTGACCTCAAGCTCTATTATAGAGCTACAGTAATAAAAACAGCTTGGTACTGGCATAAAAACCGACATGTGGACCAATGGAATCGAATTGAAGACCCTGACATTAACCCGCTTACCTATGAACATATAATTTTTGACAAAGAAGCCAAAAATGTACAATGGAAAAAAAAAAGCATCTTCAACAATTTGTGCTGGCATAACTGGATGTCAATGTGTAGAAGGCTGCAACTAGATCCATATCTTTCACCGTGCACAAAATTTAAATCCAAGTGGATCAAAGACCTCAACATAAATCCAGCTACTCTGAACCTGATAGTAGAGAAAGTAGGAAGTACTCTTGAATGCATTGGCAACCGAGATCACTTTCTAAATATAACACCAGTAGCATAGACACTGAGAGATACAATCAATCAATGGGACATGTTGAAACTGAGAAGCTTTTGTAGAGCAAAGGACACGTTCAACAAGACAAAGTGACAGGCTACAGAATGGGAAAAGGTCTTCACCAACCCCCACATCTGACAGAGGGCTGATATCCAGAATATATAAAGAACTCAAGAAATTAGACTTCAAAATTCCCAACAGTCCAATTAAGAAATGGGCTATAGAACTAAACAGAGAATTCTCCACAGAGGATATTCAAATGGCTAAAAGACATTTAAGTAATTGCTCAACATGCCTAATTATCTGGGAAATGCAAATCAAAACGACTCTGAGATACCACCTTACACCTGTCAGAATGGCTAAGATCAAAAGCACAGAAGACAGCTTATGCTGGAGAGGATGTGAAGCAAGGGGAACTCTCCTCCACTGCTGGTGGGAATGCAAGCTTGTACAGCCACTTTGGAAATCAATATGGCGCTTCCTTAGAAAATTGGGAATCCATCTCTCCCAAGACCCAGCTATAGCACTCTTGGGCATATACCCAAGGAATGCTCAATCATACCACAAGGGCATTTGCTCAAGTCTGTTCGTATCAGCTTTGTTTGTAATAGCCAGAACCTGGAAACAACCTAGATGCCCTTCAACTGAAGAATGGATAAAGAAAATATGGTACATATACACAATGGAGTACTACTCAGCAGAGAAAAACAATGACATCATGAGGTTTGCAGGCAAATGGATGGATCTAGAAAAAATCATCCTGAGTGAGGTAACCCAGACTCAGAAGGACAAACATGGTATGTACTCACTCATAGGAGGATACTAGATGTAAAACAAAGATGACTAGACTGCTATACAACTCCAGGGAGACTACCTAGAAAACAGGACCCTAGTAAAGACCCAAGGATCACCCAATGATAGAGAAATGGATGAGATCTACATGAACAACCTGGACAACAGTGGGAGTAATGAAGGGCAAGATTTGAGGGAAAGAGTGCTTAGGGGAGCAGGAGATCCCAGCTGGATCAAGAACAGAAAGGGAGAACAAGGAATAACAGACTATGATAAATAAGACCACATGAGAACAGGAATAGGTAGAGTGCTGGAGAGGTCCCCAGAAATCCACAATGATACATCCTCTATAGACTGCTGGCAATGGTCGAGAGAAAGCCTGATCTGACCTCGTCTGGTGATCAGATGGCTAAACACCCTAACTGTGGTGCTGCAACTCTTGTCCAATAACTGATGGAAGTGGATGCAATGATCCTCAACCAGGCCCCAGGTGGAGCTCTAGGTGTCCAATTGCCGAGAAAGAGGAGGGTCTGCAAGAGCATGAATTGTTGAATCCAAGATTGCAAAAAGCACAGGGACAAATAGCCAAACAAATGGAAGCACATGAATTATGAACCAAAGGCTGTGGAGCCCCCATCTAGATCAGGCCCTCTGGATAATTGAGACAATTGAATAGCTTGATCTGCTTGGGAGGCACCCAGTCTGTTGGACCAGGATCTGTCCTTAGTGCATGAGCTGGCTGTTTGAAACCTTGGGCTTATACAGGGATACTTTGCTCAGTCTGGAAGGAGGTGACAGGATCTGCCTGTACTGAATCCATGAGGTTTAAATGAATCCCCAGGGGTGCATTGATCCTGGAGGACATGGGAATGGAGGGGAGGGGGTGGGGGGAAGGTGGGTGTGGGGGCGAGGCGAGGGGGGAGGACAGGGGAACTCCTGGCTGATGTATAAAATTTAAAACACATAATAATATATATAAACACATATAAAATTTAAAACACATATAATATATATATATATATATATATATATTACCTACCACTAGAAAAAAAAAGTTCTTTTCCCTAGACAAAGGCTATCACAAAGCTTTTTAAGTTTATTTATTTTGAATTTGATGTATTAAAAATGAGCAACTATTATTCAATTCAGAGTGTATGAAAGAATTTCTTGAATTGCTTATGTCCCAAAATTCTATTCCTAGAGGTTACATCTAAAGCACTCACATGTTACCAAGAATTTAAAGACTTGATGGACAAAGACAGAAAATAGGGTCTGAATTATGGATATAACTTCCTACTAGGACAAGACAGCTATGGTAAACATTGAAGGTCACACACTGAGGGATTACAGGTTTGATATGCATGCCTTCCCAGAGTCAAAGACTGCTTTTACTTTGTAATTTTGAAGAAGACTGCCTTACTGACCTAGAAGGAGATCAGTAGGAGCAGTAGAGAGTGAAAGTACAGTAAATTATTTTATTTATATTGAAGCTTTGATAATAAAGGTTGCCTTCCATCTGTGCATTTAGACTGTGGGGAATACATACCCTGGGCCTATAAATGTAGAGTTTCATTGAAATTTTTAAGGGTTAGTAAAGGAGTCTACCAGTAGTATAAAAGGACAGAAAAAAATCAGGCACATTCTGGAACAATTACTAGTGTTTTAAAGGAAAGAAAAGACATGAGGACAGTTGAATGTATTAGAACTATTAAGAGGGGTAGGGAAGCATGCTGCTCAATGATACCAATTTAACCTTCTTTTGACCTCTGTGAATAATATTACAATTATTTTTATTACTTTCAACATATATCACTCTTGGGCATATACCCAAAGGACTTTTAATACTACTATTGAGATGTTTGCTCAACCTTGTTTTTGTTGCTTTATTCATAATAGTCAGAAATATTGGGAACAATCTAGATATACCTCAACAGATGAATGGATAAAGAAAATGTGTTACATTTACACAGTAAAGTATTACTAGGCTGTTAAAAAATGAAGTCATGTAATTTGTAGGCAAATGCATAGAATTAGAGAAAGTTGTCCTGAGTGACACACACAGAAACTCACACACAGAAAGATAAATATGGTATGCATTTGCTTATATGTAAATATTATTGTTTAAGTAAATAAATATCAAACTACAATCCATAGAATCACAGAGGTTAAGTGTAGAATAAGGGACTGGAGTGGAGAGACAGATCTCTGTAGGAAAAAGAAACATAATAGATGGTATGGATGAAGAGGAGACCTGGAAAATGGGGAGGGGAAAGAAGAGGGAGATGAGGGATGGAATACTGAGAGAGACAGCTAAAATTAAGTGCCATTTGAGGAGTAATATGGGAAACAAAAGCAATAGAAGTGTCCTAAAATATATACACAAACAAAAGTGATCTAATATAATCACCATATAACAGGGGAGACAGAGCCCCAGTTGGTTATGTCTTGTCTCCAAGTAAAACTTCCAGTATAGGGAATGGGTTTCAACAATATAATTGAGTGACAGGCAAAAGAGGTCCCATGAGAATCTAGACCAAACCAGGCTGTCACCAAGGATGTAGGTTGCTCTCTACAAACTGATTGTTGGCAAGGCCACATTGCTGAAGACAACATCTACACAGCTCATTGAACATGAAGAAGTTGAGCTGGTGCCTATCAAGGGCCTTTACCCCTATGGGCTAGCATCTTTTAGTATAAGAAAGGTACTCTGCATGCTACCAAAGGAAAAACATCAAAGCCAACCCAGCAAAAAACAAAACAAACAAAAAAAAAAAACCCTTTTATTTACAATGACGTCCTGCTGGCAAGATATGCTAGGGAAATGTTGCCACAAAACTTGTAAGAGTAAGAGCCAGGGCTACCAAGTGAGTTCCAGGAAAAGGCACAAAGCTACACAGAGAAACCCTGTCTCGGAAAACAAAACAAAAAACAAAAACAAAAACAAAAACAAACAAACAAACAAAAACTTGTGAGAGTAACCAACCAGTATCTGCCTCAACTTAAGGCCCATGCCACAAGATGGGAACCATACCTAACCCTGCTTGGGTGACCAAGAACCTGAGAATAGATAGCCCAGGAATCTAGGGGGAAAAATAAATTCTGCTCTACTAAAGGGAAGTAGTGAGAAAATAACTCTTAATGACATTCTGCTATACTAAGATTATTGCCTTACTCAGCCATCATCAGGAAGTTTCCTCCTAAAGCAGATGGAAACAATATATAGAGACCCACAGCCAGAAATTATGCAGAACATTAGAGACCTCAGATCATGTAGCCCTAAACAGGATGTCACCATAAAATCCTTCCCCTCAGGTCTCAGGGAACACTGTAAAAAGAGTTTAAGAGCAAGAGGGCATGGAAGACACTAAGGAATCAAGGCCTTCTAGACACAACAGGGCTAGTGAACATATGAACTGAAGCATCATGTATAGGGCCTGCACCGGTCTGTACCAGATGGGGTACTAGAGCTAAAAGAAGAAGCAGACACATGCTCCACGTGTTTACTGGAGATCAACCAGAAATTACCTCTAATTGATAACCACTTGCAAATGAAAATTCACTTTTCTCAGGGGGAGGCTCATTGGGGAAACTACCCTTAAGGGTAGGCTACATGGCCAACAGTAGGTAACCAACAAAAATTCAACTCAGTGCATCTATGGAGGTTCCTTGTCTTATAATGTGTTGTCAAGACTTTCTTTTTTAATTTATTTTCATTTTTTCTTTTCTTTTCCTTCCTCCTTCCTTACCCCCATTTCTTCCTTTCTTTTTTTCTTTTTATTTGTTTATTATTTTATCCTGTAGATCCCTTGCATATATATTATGGCTTCTAGTTTTGTTTTAATGGGATTCCCAAGAGTGTGAACGAGCGCATTTCTGAGTCTGTATCTTTTCTTGTCCTTTTTCTAGGCACTTTTCCTTCTGTTTGTTTGCTTTGTCTTATCTCAGTGTGTTTATTTTTGTTTTATCTTATTGTATTGTACTAATTATATTATATTGAATTATATTTTATTATCCTTTAAATCTTTTTGTTTTCTAATGAGAGGCAGAAAGGGGTGAATGAGAGGGCATGTGGGGTGGAACTAGGAGGAGTAAAGAGAGGAGAATCTGTAATCAAAATATATTACATTTTAAAAACCTATTTTTTTTTTAATTTCACGTACATTGGTGTTTTGCCATGGGTGTTAGGTCTCAGAAACTGGAGTTATAGACAGTTGTGAGCTGCCAAGTGGGTGCTTGAAATTGAACCAGAGTCTTCTGGAAGAGCTATCAGTGCTCTTAACCACTAAAGCATCTCTCTAGCCCTAAAAAAAAATCTATTTTTAATAAAAGAATGAAGAGTCCTGTTCTGCAGATAAAACTTCTCCACTGACTGCATATAATATGTGGGGAAAAGTGGAGATCCTAAGAAGAGGGAAGTTTGCATTTGTCTTTGGGATGTACTCATGCAAGTAAGTGGCTGTTTTCTGCCTTGATTACATTAATTGTATCTTTGTTCACACACAGTGCATTCTGTGTTTCATATGCCATGGAGTGTTCACAGTGACTAGACCACTTGTTGCCCTTCAGTGAGTAAAGATAAAATCTCTAGGTTCAACTGTTGAAGGAGCACACCCTAGCTGAAAGCAGTATATTTGCTTATGATTGTTATTGATAAGCATTCCGTATTCTAGTAAAAATAGTGATATGTTTGAAGTAGAGTTTTACTTATTAATTTTGCTTTGAAGCAGAGTTTCTTATATCCTGTTCGATCTTGGATGTGGTATTTAGCTAACATTAAGCTTGAACTTCTGATCCTCCTGCCTCTGATTCATCCCAAGTCCGGTGATTATAGGTACACACCACTCAAACTGGTTTATTGAATGAGTGCAACTTTCTGAACCTAGAAATATATATATATATATATATATATATATATATATATATATATATATATATATCTTATATACATATTTTTATATATTTTATATATATTTATATAAAATTCACATCAGATGGTGATGATGGCAATATTTCCTGAAATGCTATATTTTTAAAAATTATCCTTTCATTTGGTTTGATATTAGAAAAAAATCTTTGAGTAGAATCTAAGTATTTTAATTACATTACTGCAGGTCATAGGACCCTCACAAGGTCCCTTATTTTATGATAATTTGCAATATTAACTTTAGATATTTTTATGTTTTAAATCTTTATTATGTTTTTAATATGCTAATGAAAAGAAATAAAAATAGAGTGTTAGATTTTGCTTTCCATTTCATTCTCATCATTTCCTAATATCTGCACTTAATGAAATTTAAATTTTTTGCTGTGATGAATTTTTGCTCCACATCTAAATATACACAACTCAATTTCTGGTTCTTACTTTATAACATATATGTTATGACATACATTATCACTCCATTTATTATAAAATCATCATAATAAGTATAGATTATTTATATTATAATGCATAAACACACACTCACATTTTCTATTCTTTCTTCTGTGGCTACAACACTGACGAGACTATCTCCATAACCCAGCACCCATTCACTGACAATCATTTCTGGAGGGAGGAGCGGAGACCCTTATTTAGCTGCTTGTAATCCCACAGGCAGGAGTGGAATTATGAGGTTTTCCTCCATCCAGAATTCTGTTGGGCCCTTTGTGGTGTAGGTAATCTCAGCTGATGTGAGTATTCATGACACCAATGGCCATATACTGTCCAGAAAACAATATGTCACATCACTCCCATTTTTCTGGCATTCTTTCTGTTCCCCCTTTTTGTTCCAAAAGCCTTATAATCGGCCATGCAGGTATCTAGCTTAGTGATGAGTACTAAATAGTCACTTTGCTTTCAACACTTGACCAGTCTCTGCCGAAATGGCTTCGCCACTTATAAAGAGGCTTCTTAACCAAGGTTAATCTATGGGCCTAAACAAAAATATTTTGAAGGCACTGTTATGAACATAATGTGTCCATTTAACAGAAGATCAGTAGCAGCTTCCCCATTTGGATCTATGAATTTCTTAGGCATGGGCTTTTGATAATGTCTACAGTTTGAAGGATGAATTTCTTCCCTTTGGGAAGGCCTCAAATCCAGTCATGAGACAGTTGGTTACAATGATGGCAGGCACATCACTGCGCCAGTGCACACATCTTGTCAGAAAGGTTGGGATTGTAGCTAGCAAGACTCACAACTTGGTAAGACTGCTGATGACTTCTCTCCTCTAGAAGCTTACATAGCACATCCAGCTAGCTAGCCAGTGGGGAGGAAACTTCCAACTTAGTTCCACATTAAATTCTCCATGATCCACAAGTGGTGTGGTGTTTTCAGAAACAGGGTCTTACAACGTAGTTCTGGTGAGCAGCCAAGCACCACTTTTGGAATCTCAGGGTCCTTCCTGATCAAAAACTTAAAGGGAAGTAGCTAAAGCATGATGTTTTTATCTTGGAGAATACCTCATTTTCCTACAATACCAATAAAGTCTGTTTTATTGGTTGTTTAGCTGTGTGTGGATACTAGTTTAAGTTATTTCCTCTGATGCTGTGAAAGTAGATGGATATTTACATCTCCAGATCTCTGATCAAAAAGGGAAATCATATCTGTAACTTCTTCAGGTCATAGAAAGGTAGGGCATGATTTTGGCAAATGAAAAGAACTGTTCCTTAATGAGAAGAGATAACAGGCACAGTAGAAATCAGTATTTCCAGATTTCTTTTTCAATTTCTGTCTGAGAAGCCCTGAGGTTCCCTGCTAACAAGTAAAGTGTTAACGAAGAGATATGGTTATTTCTTCCATGTCTTGTATATAGATGCTCTATCATTCTTTATATTGACTTTATTGACTATAGATAGGTCTCTAGTTTCCACTAACTCCCAAAACACAAAATAATTCCCAACTCGTAGTATGTTTTCATGGAGTTCCCTTTGGGAAAATTGCTCTCATTGAGGCTTTCTTGCATTTAGGTTCCTGAACTAGGTTTAGGTTGTGTGTTTTTATTTATTTTATCTTTAAGACCATGAGCCTAGAGACTTCTCATATTTATGGGATTTATCTTTAAAAATCAGTATTGTTAAAATTTCCATTTGTATTTGTGTATCTAAATAATATTGTTGATTTTATTCTTTTTTGTACATCTAAACTTTTAGTGGTTGGGAGTTTTGAAGAGATGTAACAAATTTATGCTTCATGTCCTTATTCTATGTGTCAATGTGAATTACAAAAAAACTTCACAAAGTGTTTCCTGGTGAGGGGTAGCTGCAGGTCTACTGCAAACGACTAGATTTATGAGAGAGAGAGAGAGAGAGAGAGAGAGAGAGAGAGAGAGAGAGAGAGAGAGATCTTAGAAATGGTATTTGGGAATCCTCAAACATGGGATGAATATGTAAGTTAATTTGTCATCCATTTTCCAGAAATTGTGAGCTGCTTTTCCCTGTATCTAATCCCCTAGGATAGCTTAGCTAGGAGAAATACCATCATGGTTACCCTTATAGATGGGAGTGTTGGGAAGAAATGAGAGAATGCTCCTTAAATTTTCAATAGTTTTAGAATTTGGTGGCAGTAAAATAAAGAACGGTATTTTTCAAGAGCTCTTCAACTTTCCAAAAGTAGATAATAGGAATAATACTTTAAATTATTCATTGTTTCTACTTATAAAAATATATTTAGAGATTTCTAGTCTTTGTGGGTTAGTTGAGTTGCTACCTGAGAATAGGACATATGTTTCATTTCTAGTTTATTTTATATTCATGATATGAGCATGGCTTCCTTTGGGGGTAGGTTGCTACTTAGGGTCTCAATGTTATTTAAGAAATACCTTACTTGACAGATATCATATTTCATGCTCATTGATATAAGGATCATTCAACCAATGCTATTTTTATACTGTCTCCCACTAGGAGAGCACATGTGAACTGAAATATGAAACAGTAACTGAAGGCAAAAATATAAATATGTGATATAGGGAATGGGCATGAGAAATGTACTGATCAATAGAAATTAAATGAAAATGAAGCAGCTGAGGAAGAAAAATCCAATAGAAAGCTAAAGAAAGCATTATTAGCTTTACAGATCAAGCATACTGAAACAGTGGGATGTACTCTGGAGCCAAAGAAGGTTAAAAAAAAAAGCACAGAAAGTGGTGGTGGTACATGCCTTTAGTCCCACCACTCTGGAGGCAGAGGCAGGCTGGATCTCTGAATTCGAGGCCAGACTGGACTACAGAGGATGCCTCAGGTTAGAAAGGGCTACACAGAGAAACTCTGTCTTGAAAAACAAAAACAAAACAAAAAAAGAAAAAAAAAACAAAAATGAAAAATAAAATTACAAATTGTCCAGGTGAATATCCATGCGAATACGCAATAAAACTCATTCCAGGTAAATCTGAAGAGAAAATTTGATTCCATGTAGATAGGATGCTTTTCAGGACATGATGGGTAACTCTAAGCAATTTTAAGGACTAGACTTTTAAAGGATCATTTATAAAAAGGTATGGTTTAAATCTAAAAAACTGGTAGATCTTTGGTTGATTTTGGAACCTATAATTCACTTTCTTTTGTTCTGCTTCTACACTGACATTTTTGAGTTGATAATAGAGTTTGTTTCTAAGTAGATTAGACCACGTTTTTGGATAATCTATGTTGTTGGATCGGTTTGACTGAAGTGCCCTCCTCTAATATCATAGTTGGTGGAGTGCCACTGTCTGAGGAAGCATCCCTCCTCCCCGTGGTTCTAATTCTAGTGCCAGCATGCCTACTCTGCTGGAAAAGTACTGGTTTGTCAGCATGCGGATGATGGGCAGTTCAGATCGGAATACCAAGTGTCCTTTCCTTCTCCTAATAGAATAACTTAAAAATAAAATTCGCTTTCAGCAGTTTTATTCTTCTTTGAAGGATTTTCATTTATTAGGGGAACAAAACTTTAGTTGCATAGGGCCTGCCATACTTGTTAAACACCGGAGTTGAAAAGGACCTCTTTGCAAACCATGGCTATTCAGCCCCTTTGCCAGGTTCATTGTATGAGGCAAATTAGAGAATCACAGGCTTGTAAACTACAGAAAACAAAAACGAAAAGTAACCAGTTTTCACAAGGCCCTAAGTTTTGAGTAGAGACACACATTTTTCCTTGTTAGATAATTGTGAACCTCTTATGTGTCCCTCTCAGGAAAATAATTTGAGGGCAAAAATTAAATAATAATAATAACAGATGATGGAATGGAACTCTGAACAAGGATGGAGTTTGGGTTTGAGATGTCACAGTGGAATGATTAGTTTCCAAAGACATTGTTCTCGGCTCTGTTTTTCAGGGATGGTATGTCTTAGAGTTAATTTGTTCTTCACCTAGACTTCCCTTGCAGTACTAGAAACCTTGATAGTGATTTTACATTTGCTTAATACATTTTCTCCTCACCAGAACGCAGTCCCTTATAAATGATTTGTAATTCATCAATTTCATCAATGCACTACAAGCAATTCTTATGAAGCTGAAAACACCAAACAGGTCTAGCAGCAGCAGCTTCCTTGGATTTTTTTTGACTCTTACATTTAAAATTTTATTTATTTAAAAAAACAGTTTTTTTTTTCATTTTAGATATCAATCCCACTCCCCGTCTCTCCCCTTTTCCTGCTCCCCCACCTCCCTCCATCCTACCCCTCATCAATTCTTCAGCGAGGGTAAGGCCCTCCTTGTGAAATCAACAAAGTCTGGCATACTAGGTTGAGGCAGGACCAAGCCCCTCCCCATTGTGTCAAGTTTGAGGAAGGTATCCCATCATAGGGAATGTGTTCCAAAAAGCCATTTCATGCACCTGAGATAAGTCCTGATCCCACTGCCAGGGGTTTCCCTAACAGATCTAGCCACATAGCTGTCACTCACATTCAGAGAGCCTAGTTCAGTCCCATTCATGTTTCTCAGCTGATAGACCAAACCTAGAAACAACCAAGATGCCCCTCAATGGATAAAGAAAATGTGGTATATTTACACAAAGACTATTGCTCAGTGGCAAAAAAAAAAAAAAAGACATTATGAAATTATTAGGCAAATGGATGGAAATAGAATCATCCTGAGTGAGGTAACTCAGACCCAGAAAGATAAACATAGTATGTACTCACTCTTAAATTGACATTAGACACAAAACTAAGGATAACCAGGCTACAATTCACAACTTCAGAGAAGCTAGAAGGAGGATCCTAAGAGGAACACACATGGCGGGGTGGGGCAGGAAGGGAAAATAGTGAAGATCTCCTGGATACTGCAAGGGGAGGTAGAAGGGAAGGGAGGGAGGATGGGGACAGAGAGGGAGAGCAGTGAAAGAGATATCTTGGTAGAGGGAACCATTAGGGGGTTAGGGAGAAACCTGGTGTTAGGGAAATCCACAGGGATGTCACCAGCTAAGATTCCTAGCATTAATGGAGATGGTGACTGAACTTACCTTCCCCTATAATCAGATTAGTGGCTGACTACCCTAATTGTTATCATAGAACTTGCATTCAGTAATTGATGGAAGCAGATGCAGTAATCTACAATCAAGCAGTGGGCTGAGCTCCTAGACTTTAGTTGGAGAGAGGGAGGAGGGATCACAGGAGCAAGTGAGGTCAAGATCATGATGGGGAAAAAAAAACCCGAAGAGACAGCATCCTTGGTTTTTATTTGCTTGTAATGTAATAAAAAACATTACAGAAATACAGCTAGACTTTTAAAAAAAATCTTATTGATGCTTTAACATACATATAGCTATTCATAACAAAATAAGAAAAAGCAATGCAAAGGTATATAATACTTTTCAACGAAGAGCAAATAGATGATATGTATACAAATTTAGGAATATAACAGTTTACACTAGTTAATTATTTAAAAAATATTTAGATTTGCAATTGAATAAAGCCATTGTTGATATGTAGGTAGGAATATATAATACACATATATAACAGGGGAGAGACAATTTGATCACAAAAGTGTAACCCATAGAGGTAGAATTTTTTTGTAGGCTACTCAAGTAACCTTAAACTGTGTAAATGTTTGTACCCACTGGGAAATACCAATGTTGCTAAACAGTTTCAAAAGAAAAAGAAGTAACATATTACTAGGTATATATTTTGGAAATTTTTCTTCCTGTTCACATAAATGTTTTTATTCCATGCTTTTTAAATTCTCTGGTTCAGTGCAATGGATTCATGTTGGAAAGGTGTGAGGCAAGGGACACAATTTAAAACTTTCATCTTATTCTGCCCTCTTCTGCTGCTGTTCTGTTCTTATTTCCAAACTTGACAGCCTCAAACTGACATGAAACAGCAGCCATATTTACGTTTCTTATTTTCTATTGTAACCACTCTACTAAATTTTGATTTATTAGAGTCTTTTGGAGATTGACTGAATTCACCTAATAAGACAATTTCTACTTGGATTTCTTTTTGCAAATGACATAATTTCAGTTTTTGTTATGGCCAAGTGAATTTACTCATGTATGTAATTATTCTGTTAATGAAGACCAAACTAAAGATCCACAAGCATTTATTGTGAATACTATTGAAATAAAAATTACTGTGCAAACGTCTCTGTGAGCTACTCACTTATCATATTTGGAGTGAGATCCAGGTGTATTAGAGAGGAGGACTGCAGTGAAGCTATTTCTAGTTTTTAAAATAAATCTCTATAGTGATTTTCACAGTGGATGAATTAATTCCATTCTCACCATCAGTGTAAAGGTTTTCTGGTTTTCCTCATCCTAATCAACAATTGTTCTTATTTTTCTTTTCCATAACGATTGCCCTTTTCTTGGTGTGAAATGGAATCTCAATGTAGTTTCATTTTCACTTTTCTGATCATGACCATGAACATTACTGGATATTTGTAATGTAACTTCTTCTTTTGGGAGATGTCCATTCCTTTCCTTAACATATTTACTATTGGTTTGTTCGATTTCTGAATATTAGTTTCTTTAGATCTCTTCATAGTTTCAATAGTAATTCTCTGTCATATTTTTAGTTTAGAAAGTTTTATCTTCCATTCTCTTGGCCGTCTCTTCTTTCTTGACTCCTTATCTGTGTAGAAGCTTTTTTTCTTTTCATGCAATCCATTTTTAGTTATTGGGGATGTTTTCTTAGTGATTGGTTCCTTTCAGCTAGTTATGGTAGATGTTTACAAACTCAAATGTTTTTTTCTTACTTTTTCCTCTAACAAATTTCTTAATTTTATTTTTTTCCTGGAGGTCAACCCCACCATTTGGAATGAATTACCTGTAAAAGATAATAGGTGGGGGTCTAGTTTCATTGTTCTACATATATATGGATGTCCAGTTTACCCTGCCTATTCTAACAATGATAATTCTGCTAGACCTAGAGAACAGAAAGACACATACACATACATGAATACACACACATTCACATGCATACCCACGCATACACAGACACACACTCACACACATGCATACACATACAAACACACACAAACACACATACACATAAATGTAGTGGTATTTAGTCTGCCCATGACCTTGGGTTATAAGGCCGGAGGGAGGTAGTGCTTCCTGCCATTGTAGTGTCCTCTTAAAGTAGGGAGGAGGGTAGCACCACTTCCTTCAGGCACTATATCCCAAGGTTACAGGTGTAGCAAATACCACTACACATGGATACACACACACACACACACACACACACACACACACACTCACACACACACAGAGAGCCTCACATGTATACACGTTTAATATCATGGATATCTGGAATGTTCAGTAGCTTGTGTGGCATGTCTGACATGGAAAGGGAAAATGACTATTATAGTCTTACATAAAATAGATGATCATAAAATAATTTTAAGTATCAAACAATATTTTTATAATAAACTGAAATCAAGCAAATGATTTAGAATGATTAACTGGTTTTAAACTGCTAAAATTAAACTAATTACAAAATTGTCATTTATGAATTTATTTTACTGGCCTTACTGTAATCCAACCTGATCAATATGTGTTTATTTTTGCTAAGTAGTGATACTCTCTTGATCACATTTCTAAATATTATCAATCCCAGAATTGTTTAATGCTGCCTGAGTGTAAGTGTTTCACCATGGTGTCTAGAGCTAGAGTTCAGGGATGCTTTACAATGTCTTTGGTCTTTGAGAAACATGTTACCAAAGGAAACATATTCATTCCATTGGGCCAACCTACCTACCACTCCATGTTCTTGCTGACATGCATATTTTGATCAGTAAATCCTATGGGTGCTATTACTTTGATATTGCATATTGTACTCTTTGCTATTTTTCTGGTTCATTTCATCTCTAGGCAGAAGTTTCCATTTATTTATTGGCTCATTCAAAAGTAACAATAGAAGGCTGACGAAAAGCACTTTTCCCAGCTGCTTGAAATCTCAGTGTAATGAAAAAATGTCTAGAATTTCCAACTTCAGAAATACGGTAATTTCATATAATTTTTCACTGTTCCTTTCTTTCCATTAAACAGAATAATGATATTTTTCACTTAATGAATCGGATGAAAACATTAGTAATTAGTTATAATTAGAAATCTTGATGCTAACATGATTTTCAGTGAGAAATCAGATTTAATATAACAACTAATACAGACAAAATTATGTGGTTTGGAAAACATTTTAATTTTCTTTATATAAGCTCAGTCATGCCTTTACAAATGGGTAAAGGTGGTGCAGGATGCAGGTGCTGCTGCTGACGAACAGAGAGCTTCCTCTACTCTGACAATACAGCTCTCCATTTTAGGGTCACATTTCAAGTGGCAATGTACTGTCGCTCTAACTTTCTCAGATGGCAAACTGATCATGTCTGTTGACACAATTACAGATGCTTCCTTCTAAGTCTGGAGAGCGATTGAAGAGAATTTGAAAGAGAGAACACAGCATATGCAGTTGCAAATAGAGCTGTGTGCCATTCAAAGAGGCAGTAAAGTCACCACTGGTACCCTGAGCCTGCACAGCACGAAAATATGATAGAAAATTTCCATTCCAATTTAAAATAATGGTTTATATTCTTCCTGTGTTGGCTCTTGGACATTCCAATTTGCACCCAAATGCGTTTACCCAGGTGGGACAACTTGCAGAATCAATTGAGGAATTTTCAATTCTGATTTGAAGATCACTTCGCCTAGTTTAAGTTGCTAAGCCATGTGTAAGCAATTTTAGAAAGACCTGTGGCACCACAGAGCTATGTGATCTCGTCAAGAATTATCTAGCATGACAGTAGTTGTGATATGGTTTGAGACTTGTTAAAGTTGAAGAGTTCCTGCTTCTCTGCCTCTGATGTAGAAATTATTGGCATCTGATATTATCTCAAGATCAGTACTTAACTTTTTTAAGATTTTCAACTAATTACAACATATTCCCTTGTGCACATGAATTGTGGATTTAGATGTTGTAGCAAAATAAATGGAAGGACGCCTTACACTGATCTCTGTCTTGTCACTGATTTTCATGCTAGCACCACATTTTAATTCTTGAACTCCTGATTCTTTACCTGCCTCTGGCCTCTCCTTACAGTCTATGTTCACCAATGTTCTACATAGGGACCAAGTCAATTTTTAATAATACTAATATGAACAATGATGTTTGCAATAGAGCAAACAGGGTTTGCTCAGCAGTTGGCCTTCTAGAGTTTTTTTATTTCAAAGTTTCTAAAATTTCCATGTTTGTAATAACTACAATCTCATTCCTGGTACCAATTTTCTCATTTAATTACTCCACAGTTTGCTGAGAGAAGATAGCTATAAAAAGCAATTAAAAGGAGGAAGGGCTTCCTTTGGTTCACAGTCTAAGATATCACAGCAAGGATGTCAAGGCAGCAGGAGCTTGTCACTCTTGGTCACATTGTGGCTTCAGTAGTGAAGAGGGCAACAGACGTGTCTGCTCACCTATGTTTCTGTCTTAAACAGTCCAGAATACAAGACTTGGGAATAATGTATCCCAACTTTTATTATGCAGCTCATTGGCTTTAATTAAAAGTAAGCCCTTAACAGCCTGTCCAAAGGCTAACAGGATCAAAATAATCCTTCTCAGGTATGCCTAGAATATTATCTCTTAGGTTACTCTGGATCTTCTCAACTTGACAGCCAATATTAATCTCACATCATGTATATAAGAAAGGATAGATAACAATTAAGAATTCTTACTGAGAAAACTTAAAACTAACTTTAGTTTGGAAGCCATTATATTGTTGCTAGCTATTTTCATATTTAATTCTTCATTGTGAATTTTATAGTACACAGAGTTATGAAGCCACAGATGTGATTTTTCTAGATATTCTCCTAGTCGTCACTTATGGTTCTACTAAATGTGGGGAGAAGGATCTATTTTTCAGCTTGAATATGAGTTTTGACAATTTGGAAACAGGAGGGACAACAGCCTCCTGCTGGTGCAAAAGAAAAGTTTACCAGGAGTATTATTGTTTGTTTTATTTCTTTTGGGAGGCCTGCCACCCAGCTCCCAAATAAATCACAACATAGACTTATTCTATGTTAATTTTAAATGCTCAGCCTTAGCTTGGTTTATTTCTAGCCAGCTTTCCTTAACTTAAATTATCCTGTCTATCTTTTGCTTTGGGCTTTTATCTTTCTCTATTTCTCTTCATCTTTTGTTTCCTTCTTACTCTGTGTCTGCCTGTGTAGCTGGATGACTGGCCTCTGATGTTCTCCTCTTCCTTCTCTGGCTACTTCCTTCGCCTCCCAGATTTCTTCTTCTATTAATTCTTTCTGCCTGCCAGGCCTGTGTATTTTTTCTCCTGCCTTGCTATTGGCCAGTTAGGTCTTTATTAGACCATCAGTTATTTTAGACAGGAACAGTAACACAGCTTCACAGAGATAAACAAATGCAACATACACAAAAGTAACACACCTTAAAATAATATTCTACCACAAGGAGAGTGAAGGGCATCACAGAATGAGTTCATGGGCTGAGAAGATTGCTCAGCAGGTAAAGATGCTTTTCATGTAAACCTGGTGACCTGAGTTTCTTCCCCTAAACCTGTTTAAATCGGCAAGGATAGAACTGACTCCAGAAAGTTGTCCTCTGACTTCAGTGTGTACACTATGACATGCATGCCCTCCCACATATCATGCACTGGCACATATACATACATAATAATGTTAATAAGTATTATGTTAATATTTATTGTGTTTATATATAACTATACAATTTTATTATTATTATTATTATTATTATTATTATTAATTTAACATGTTTTAAAGAATGAGTTCATGGTGAGATGTAACTTCTAATTTCTGTTTTATTCACTACCATTCTAGTGATGGGTTTTGACATTATCTCATCTCATCCTAATAGAGCTACACCTGGCTCTGTCCTAGGATTTCAGAGTCTTAAAAATGACTTCACTAAGAGGTAGTGAGCTTAGTTCATACCCTATGTGCTTGCCAGTGTCTTCTGGTTAGAGTGGTGCCATAAATACTACAGGAAAGAAGGAGCTGCATTTTTGCAGCTGGTTATTTTCCAGGGCAAGATTTTGTTTTTCCGCTGTGGGTCTTTCTTGCTTCAACCTTTGACCTATATTTCCCACAATATACATGTTGCTAAATCCATAGCTTTTTACATCAGCCCATGGTTTTTCAATAAAACTAAAGATATCAGTGAGGAAATCTTGGCATTTACATTTAATTAGAAAAATAAAGACAAAGGAAGAGAACTAATATTTGCAAATACACCCCCCTTGTCTTAAGAAAAACTATATTTAGAGTCTTTTGTTTATAACCATGTTTTGTTGTTGTTTTGTTTTATTTTGTCTCAAACATGACTGATGTGCCTTTTGTAAAAGACGAAAGTTCTCAAACTAATATTTACCTTCAATAAACCTGAATACTCTTTTTCTTATTTTTCTCTTGTAAGAGAAATACCTCTTATAACTCTGACTTCACTAGCATCCCTGATTTGTTCAAAGGAGCCATGGTATGAACTTTTATGATGTGGGTGTCTGTCTGAAAACCACAAAACAATAAGTAGTTTAAACTGCCTGCCTCATTTTGGAAATAGCTATTATTCAAACCTGCATCTATTCTCATGAGTCCTTTCATTTTATAGATACAAAGAGCTTTGTCTCAATAGCTTCATTCAATAACTTTAAACAAAGGAGTATAATTTCCTAACTTTGTATGCCTGTCGCCAGAAGAATGTATTTCAGGGACAAAGGATGAGAAAACCCCAAAGCTTGACTTTTGGAATTTTTGCAATGCAGGTATGTTGCTTTCCAGCTTTGAGTCTTTGAGGTTTGTTGTCAAGACCATATTATTTCATTTGGTATTGTGAAGTGTGAGAGGGTTTTATTTTTGTAGCTTATTCGGTAAAAAAATATAGTTGTTTTTCATAGGCATTATCAAATTTCATATGATTATCTGAGATGTGATATTCAATATATGATTCATCTGAGAGAATTCATAATCACACTTATTCTGGGAAGAATAAAATATTTGTACATTTGCATTTATAAAAGCAAACAATTTGCCAAATGTAAGAAAAAAAAAGCTATGAAAGTTAAACATCAGTAACAAAATTCTAGTAGTATTTTCATTTAATAATCTGAATTGTCAAAAGTCATTGCAAGTAAATTAGTTATTAAATTAATGAAATGAAAAATGACAATTATAACAATTTAATAACAATAATAATTATATATAATACTTTAGTGCTTCGAACAATTAAAAATATGGGATAATGTAAAAAGTACACTCAATTTTAGTGTTTATACTAGTTGATAATTTCTAAAAATGGATTGGTAAACAGAATTATTTGTGTAACACAGTGGGGCGTCTAGTTCATAGTTATTTCTTGGATGGCCTAATTTTCAAAGCTATATGTATACTTTTAGCCAGGTTCTGTTGGAGTCTACCTAGCTCTTAGCTAAGGCTGCAAAGATGACCTCTTGGCCTGAGAATGTGTTTGTTCCTGAATCATTTCTTCAGATCCATCTGGGGACACTCAGCTAGCAGCCTAACTTGGCATGGGATCAGGCTATAATTGTGTCTTGCTCTCCTCTAGTCACATGGATTAAATTAAGCATCCTAGGACTCCATCAAAAAGATAAATCGCAACTGTTTTGCTCCAGTGGTGTGTCTGTTCCTAATGCTGTCATTCATGTTCCCTGTGTTTGTTTTGTTTTAAAGTGTTTGCCTAGTTCGGAGATTATAGCTTTTATTCTCACCACTGCTTTCACTTGTAGACAACACAGTAATCATCCCCATGATGTTTTTTTCTGGAAATCATAGGGCTCTTTGCCTCACCAATAGAAAGTTCAACGTTAGCCTTTTTGTGTCTTTCTGCACCCATTCTATTATTCGCCAAAAAGGCAGATGCTAGCTATGTGATATTAAAGTATTTTAAACAGAATCATAAACACTTGTGTCCTAGAAAATAAGATAAGTGAAAATAATGGAGACTGAAAGCAGATGTCAGAAAAAACAAAATACTTCTAAAATCATGTGTAAACTAACTTTCATTAATCATGCTTCCTAATTCAATTTCCCCTAAAAATGAATAAATTTCTAAGTGTTGTTACACTGTGCACACATTTTTTTCTGGCCCTGATTCTTGCTCCTTTCTTTTGCTTGATTGTTTATCTGTTCTCCAGCAGTATCGTTATCCTTGACTCTTATCTATCAACTTCTAGCTTTTGTGTTTGTCCTCACACTGTTACTGATTATAGATATGCAACTTTCCATTTCTTCAAACAGAATCAAAATGCTTTTACAAAGTTCTGTTTAATACAACCATGTCTCTGTTAACCTGAACACTGTTTTCTGTTTGTTTCTTTTTTGTTGTTGAGGTGTACTTTTAATAATTTGAAAACTTAATACATGTAGGGTACGATAATTTGGGTCCCTTTTGGCACTCTGTTAAATACTGAGGAATTATTGTATATGTACATGCAAACAATGGAATTTGAAGTTTAAAAATAAAAATAACAAAACCCCTACAAATGAATAAATTATGAGTGTGATGGTACCACCTGTATCCCTAGCACTCAGGAGTCTGAAGAAAGAGGAACTTGAGTTTGGAGACAAACTTAGCTATAATAAAATATCAAATTCAAAAGAGTATCATGAGTTTTGAGAAAGTAGGGAAACTCCATAACCTCTCCCAGGCTTGGTGAGAAGTAAACCAAATGCTCCTCCACTGGCAATTCAAAAGGTATCTAATGTCATCTTGAAACCACATGAGTTTATAGTTTAATTGATAAGGGTACTGACTTCATTTCTTACCATGTGCATAGTTATATGTGTGTGCTCCTTACACAATCATCATCACCTAATTAATCTCTGGGGACCTTAGGATGAAGAACTCATGACTTAAATGCAATATAGTCCCTTGTTTCTCAAGTAATCCATATGGTTGGCTTAACCTGCAGTTCAATGAATGAGTTTAGATTACTTGGTTAGACTAGATGTATCAGAGTTCATGCCATGCTTTGGAGACAAAGTCATATTATAATCTAGACAAAACAAAGCATTTCATTTGGCTTCATCCATTCCACAGGACAGATTCATTTTTTCAGAATACCTGGGTCAAACACAATTACATATCTTAGAGAACTTAAGGTAACAGAGATATTTTAACATTCTATTGTCATATTTAAAATGAAAAAGCTTTATTTTAGAGATGTACTTTTTATTTAATTAACATAATTAAAAAGAACCTAGATTCAAAATTAAATTAAACAGCACATAGAACCTACCAAGCAATTTTTTATAAGAAAACAGTAATAATTGAGGCTTCACAGCTATTTATTTTCTAAAAAAAAAATTCTATAAACAAATTGAAGTTTGAGATTTTTCAAATAACTCATATGTTTTTATCATAGGAAATTTTTATCCTACTTACACAAGAATGAAAGTTTATCGTTACTTTGTATTTTGGAGCTAGATGTGCTAGTCCACATCTATAACTTGAACACACAGGAGATGGATGCCAGGAGATTAAAGATTGAAGGGCAGCCTAGGATACACAGATGGACCCTGTGTCAAACACAAAGAAATATTAGTTGAGGACAAACAGCAGCAGCCACAGTGTTTGGTTGAATCAGTATGTGATGAGGGGATTGATAGTAACTTTTGATGGTGATCACTAGGCCAATAATGACTGTTCTTGTATAGAACATTTACATATAGTCAGCATTCAATTTCCAGAAACTCATTTGAAGTAAGGTGTTATCAATCTGTTTTCATAAACAGAGAAATGGAAGCTCAGAGATATTCATTTAGCAAGTTACATATCACAGATGTAAAGCTGGATCTCATTTGACATCCAAATGTTAATTTGAAGGTGGACATTTTCAAGTTACTCAAGTCAAAGTAGTTTTTAGTTTATGTTGAGTGATGTTCTTATTGGAAAGTACAAAATCGTAATGACATAAAAAGCAAAATGAATTTTCACATTTAAAGATAAAACTGAACTGCAACATATATAAAATTTTTAAATATATGCAACTAGAAAATTGTTTTGAGCAACACCTAATTCATCATAAGTAGTAGGAGATCTTATCATTACATATTATATTTTGCATTTTAGAATGAGGATAACTAGGGGTTTTAACATGAAAATAATTTGTAATAAAGAGAAACTACACAGAAACGGATTTTAGAGTATTAATGTGCTTTAAAACTCTCAAAAATGCTCAAAAGGTGAAAGTGCATATTTACTTTATTGAATTTTGCTATTATTTCCCAATGTTGCAAATTAGGTTACATTATTTTGTGACTGTACATTAAAAATATCATTAGAACCTGATTTGTGTAATGCTAGGTTAAGTAATGCAATATGGATCTAATGTATAAGGTATACTTAAGGCACATATTAGACATTATCTCCAACTTAAAGGAGATTAAAAAGGTAATAAAGTAGTTAATTATAACATTAGAACATAATGAAATTTCACACAAATGATTCAAAGAAAATGCATGAAGTGAAGAAAGAAAGACTAATTATGGGTTATGTGACCAAGGAATAGATTCAAGGAAGCATTTAAAACTCATTCTTGAAGACATAGTATTTTGACAAATATTGAAATAATCTTCTTCTAGGTGGAAATAACCAAAGAACAAATAGTCACAGAAAGAAGGCAGAAATATCTGTAGGAAAAGATAGAGAAAAAGATTAAGTAAGCAAATCCTAAAAGAGGTATATATAAATTGCTCCTAAGATAGTTGGGGCAGAAATTTCAAGAGTTCAAAGTGATGTTACCAATATTTAATATTTTTCATAACCAATTAGAACTTCTGGCAACTTTCCAAGAGGGGAGTATATACACAAAATAATGTTGTTATTGTTTTACATTATTTGAAATACACCTGAGTGTTTTGTTCTTGTCTTGAGGTAGGGTCTCCTGTTATATCAGGATCCTCTAGCCTCTGCCTCCAAGGTAGTGGTGTTCCAGTTATGCATTTTGCTATGTGGCTGGAATATTTTTTATATCTTGTCTTCCTAATTTCTGTGTGGAGTTGAAAGAAGAGAAAAATAGAAAATCACATACTTTTTATGGTTTTTAAGAGATGGAAGTTTGATGAGAGGGCTGCACAGGACCATGGATGACCAATGGGGAAAACAGCTATATATGGTAGCTGATATGAGTTATGAAAATCAGTTCAAGTTTAGAAAAGCCACGAAGAGATTGTTGTAGTCCCAGTGATGAAACTGTTTTATGTATTAATTTTGTATGAAATTGTGTGTGTGTGTGTGTGTGTGTGAATTTTACTTAGATTTTTTCCCCCATTGCCTCTTCTTTTTCCCTTTCCACTGAAAAGCTTTTACTTCCTAGGAAGTTCTCCTGCTTCCATGACCTTTTGTGTTTCTCACCCACCTGAATTAGGGTTGCTTTACATGCATGTGAGAACAGGGCTATTGTCTGGAGAATAGGCTGAATACATAATTAAATATTTAAATATTTACCTCATTTGAAATACACCTGAGTCACTTTCCTGCCTCCTTTTCCTCACTCTAGCCCAGAGCAGCAACCCTCCTCATATCAACTCCTATGTCCCTGCTTCACTGTCAAGTTGGTAGACTCTTATCCATTGCTTATTATTGTTGTAGGTGTGTGTGTGTGTGTGTGTGTGTGTGTGTGTGTGTGTGTGTGCATGTGCTTGTATGTGTGTGAATAGAAAACCGGCTGAGTCCAACCAACAAGGGAGCTCATCCCTGGGGAAGGCTAAATCTCTTCTCCGCAGTCATTTGTTGCTGTAGTTCTTTGTTTAGGAGTGTGACCCTATGATTTTTTTTCCCTTCTGTGTTAACATGTCCATCAACACTGCTGTTGTTCCAATCTTACACATGCAGCCATTTCTATGAAAAACCATCTTACGGCAGGATTCTGGTGTTCTGGTGCTTACCATCTTTCTGCCTTCTCTTCAGTGATATTTCCTGAGCCATAAATGCAGGAACTGTGACTGTTTCCCCAAGATCTGTTGATCTCTGCATTGTGTGGAGTTGTGGTTTGCTGTGATGATCTCAACTTGCTGTAAAGAAAGGTTTCTTTGATGAGGCAGGATGGGGGGGGTAGCTACACTTATAATTGAGTATTTGGAGCTAGGAACCACAAAAATCATGTGAGTGGTGTTTATCTTTTGTGTTCTAGATTACCTCATTCAGTATAATCTTTCCTAGGTTCATCCATTTACCTGTAGATTTCATGATTTTTTTTTACAGATAAATAATATTCCATTATTCACATGTAACGTATTTTTTTATTCATTCATCTTTTGAAAAACATTTAGATTGTTTCCATTTTCTAGATATTGTGAACAGGGCAACTATGAACATTGTTGGTCAAATATCTGTGTGGTATGATAGTTCCTTTGGAACTATGTTAAAAATAATATATATGGGTCATATGTTTAATTTTATTTTTATGTTTGGAGGATTCTCCATAATCTTTTCCAGAGTGGCTATACCAATTTCTAAATATATTAACTTATGGATACTAAAAAACTCATCATTGAATAATGAATGAGTGAAAGAAGAATAAAGATAGAAAAAAAAACATTCCTTAGAACTAAATGAAAGTGAAACCACACAAAACCTCCATGACACATTAAATAGTTCTAAGAGACACACAGTAGTTATAAGAGAGAACATTTATAACCCTAAGTACCAACATTAAAAATCAGAAAGAAGCCAGAAGTGGTGGTGCAAACCTTTAACCCCAGCACTCAGGAGGCAGAGACAGGCAGATCTCTGTGTTAGAAGCTAGCCTGGTCTACAGACCAAGTTCCAATAAAGCCCGGGCTGTTAAACAGTTAAACCCTGTCTCAAAAAATCACACACACACACACACACACACACACACACACACACACACACACACACACACACAAATCAGAAAGAGCACTAATAAATAAATTAATGATGCAGCTCAATAATTTGGAAATAAAAGAATAAACAAAACCTAGTAAATGACCATAAATAATAGAAATCAAAGCAGAAATTAATGAAATAGAAACAAAGAAAATATGACAAAGGTCTAGTTTTTGAGGTAGTAAATAAGATCTATAATCCCTTAGCCCAATTAAACAAAAGCAAGAAAAGGGGAACCAAAATAACAGATTCCAAAATGAGCAGGGGAGCTATAGAGCAAGCACCAAAAAATTATAATATTATGAGGGGATACTTCAAAAACCTGTACTCCATTAAGTAGGAGAACCTAGAAGAAATGGATTAATTTCTTGATTCATCCAAACTGCAAAAGTTAAACCAAGAAGAATCCAAGAACCTCAACAAAACCATAGAGAAAGAAGACATTGAAACAGTAATCAAAAGCCTTCACAATAAGCTGCTCATCCCTAGATGGACTCACAGTAGAATTCTACCAGACTTGGAAAGAATTGCTATTCATTTTTTTTTTCAATATAGTATTTTACTTTTTTTATTTTATAATTTAATTTATTTTTACATATCAGCCATGGATTCCCCTGTCCTCCCTCCTCCACCCCCCTCCCCATAGCCCATCCCCCCCATTCCCATCTCCTCCAGGGCATGAGCTGGCTATTTGGAACCTGGGGTCTATGCAGGGACACTTTGCTCAGCCTGGGTGAAGGAAGGAGGGGACTGGACCTACCTCAACTGAATCTACCAGGCTGAGCTGCATCTCCAGGGGAGTCTTTGCTCTGGAATTGCTATTCTTAAACTCTGCATCTTGGAGTGCCTCTTTGAGTCCACCTTCCACATGGAACATACTCTAGCATTTCCCAAGATCACTTGTAGGTTTGGGAGGGCAATGGGGAGTCATAAGTGGAGGTCCTGCCTCTCCTTCTCCTACCACAGGGGTTTATATAACATTCTTGTCTTCCTCCTAGAATTGAATGCTAAGTAAGTTTATTTAAATTTCATATTCTCTGTGTTATTATGAACGCACTGAGGAATGAAAATTTGTGTTCTAGACAGAGATATGTTTGTCTATATTACATGTGCTTTCTTTGCTCTGTTTTTGTTACATTGTGTTTCTAAGTGGTTTTAATTGTAGATTTAACAAGATCTGTGAAGAAAGTCATTCATTTCTAATTTGTAATACTTCATGTTTATGACATTCATTTATTTCTAATTTTTCTAAAAACTGTCATCAAGAAATGTGGTCTAAACAAGATTTAAAAAAAAAAAAAAACTTTATGATCCATCCTCTTAGTATGTTTTATCCAAGCTTTGGGCTTTGTCAATTTATTGATTTTTTTTGTTTGTTGTTTGTTTTCTGACAGTTTACTTGTGTGCTTTCTTACCCATAAAAGCACATACAAGTTTAATTTTCATTGAGACCTGGGTGATTGTATCATGATTATTATAATTTTGTTCCTTGGTTTATATTAAAACATCATTTTTAAACTACATTTTATAGTTGTATCCAGTTTTGTAACTAGATTTGATCACATTATTTGAGAACTCTCCAAGGCATTGTGGATTAAAATCATCTGTGTCTTATGACTCCTTCTTGATTGTTCATGTTTGCTTTAATACCCAGCTAGAGGCACTGGCTTTTCTGGTAATGTTTGTTGTTGTTGTTTGTTTGTTTCTTGCAATACAATGATTTTTATGTATTATGTTTTCAGAGTGGTTACAGATCAGTCAAAGGTTTTCTCTAGTCCTTAAAAATGGAAAATAAGTTGCCAATTTTATTTCTGTTAGAAAAATCTCCTAGAAAATCAAACTGGAACTATAATTGGATTTTTTTAACTTATAAACTTTTACCAGACAGGCTTATGCTTAAGATCAATCTCTTCCATTTATTAATTGTTAACTTTAAATCTCTCCACTTAGTCTTAAGAAAAAATTCTTTCACCATACCCTTATTTTCTTTGTTGCCTTTCCATATAATTTATTTTACTTTTTATTTTTAGAAATGTAAGTATCCATACTTTTTAAGTTGCCTTTGTCTTTGTTTTAATTTATATTTTCCAACATTATACCCCTTTCCTCCATTGTTTGAGCTTTATACATTGGCCTCTCAACAGTAATTTGTTTTTATGTGAACTACAATGCTCCAACATTTCCAGTTTTTATTTGTATTTGACATGCCTTTTTACCTCTCTAAACTTTATTTCTTATGATCTTTTTTACTGAACTTTTTATCATTTTATTTCAACCAATTTTCTTTAAAATGTTTATCAAATTTTTATACAAAGGATTTCAAATTAATTATTTTAGTAAGCATATATGGAAAAGGCCAGCCCATGATATCTGTGTACTAGAGACATAATGTTTGTATTTATACATGTATCTGCTCTCCAATGCTGAGAGATAGCTGCCTTCAGCCTTTTAAACAAATTGGTTTCTTGATGTGATTTATGACTTGTTTTTAAATAAGACACTTATCTTGCTTGCTGCTTTGTGTCTTTCTGTGATGTCAGTTTTGAATAACTTCTCATATGGACTATCTGGTTCTCTCCCACATCTGTCCTCCTCTGTAATTGACAATTCCAACACTGATATGTCTCCCTTCCATATATCACAGTCATATAATTTCTGTTTAAAAATGTGCTCCCAACTACATTGTAGTTAATTTTGATTTCTTGGAAATTTGTATTGTCCCCATAGCTTAAAACCATCAGTTTAAAAAGTTATTTGTTTCATTTCTTACTGATGTTTTTTAAAATGAAATAATTAACTTCAAACTTTCCCAAAAGGATAGCTAGCTGGTTTACAATTTCATGTTATTCGATAGTCTCTGCCATGACTGTTTAACTAGCTCCCCTCAGATGAGAGCATGGCTGTGCTGGAGATCTGCCTTTTAGGCCATTCAGGAGAATCCTATGAATCTTGCTGGTTTCTTATAAAAATCATATTTACCAATGGTTTTGTGGGACTGAAAAGTGAAAGATTTTTAAGAGTGTGAATACATCAAAATGTCTTTTGTTATCCTTGAAATGTTATTATTATGCTTAATAATAAGTTTCCAAGACCTAGGCTAAAAATAATTTTACTTCAAGATGAATAGGTACTACATTATGTTCTGTGTCTCAGGTTTCAAACAGATTATGCTATGCAAACTTTTTGGTGGTGGGGAGGGGAGGGTAGCAAAGACTCCAGAATCATTTAAGATCTGTTCACTGCCAGGGTTTTGGATTCTTAACATGTCAAGTCCTAATATTTGCATATATTTATATATTGTCTGGGAATCTCAACAAAACCATTGGATCCAAAATTTCATCTAATTTTACTTTGACCAATCTTAGTGTCTGCTCCTTTCTCCTAGATGCTTGTCGTGTAGATGTTGGGATTCTTGGGTTCGTTTTTAACTCTATTATCGCTTTACTTCTCATCCATTGCCCTTTTTTACTCTAGTTTTGAGTAAGCTACTTCATGTTTACCTCTTAATTTTTGTATTTTATATATATTAACTTTATGAAATTATGAATAATAATACTATATATAATATAATTCAGACTAAATTAAAATAATAATGACCAATACAAGTATAACTAATGTATTATTAGCCATGATGATTATAACATATAAGTTCTTTAATGCTTTTTTAATATTCTTTTACTAAAGCAACATTTTATCACTTCATGCAAGCACTTTAAGACATCTCTAGGGCCAGAAAGATGGTTCAGCAAAATGGCAGTCAGAAGAAAACTGACTTCTATAATTCGTTCCCTGTTCTCTGAATGTAGAAATACGAATGTGCAATCACACACCAGCTGTAAAAAGGCAAGGACATCTCTGGAGTCATTTAACATCTTTTGTGCCTCCTTCCCTGTGTGTTGCTTCTGCTTTCTCCAAGTCCCCCCTGTTTGCTTCACATCTGTTTCCGTCAAGAGAATCTTTCCAGTGCCTGATAATATTTTTACTCCCATGAGGGAAAAATAAAGGCTCATTTAAAAATTTTGATACATGAGTATTTTTTTTTGTTTCTGTTATTTCACTAGAAAATAACTGGTATCAAATCTAAACATACCCAAATTTGATTTATCAAATCTGCTGGATTGGAATGCTCAAAGATAATAGCATTAATAGTTGAGTTCCAACTGTGTCAAGTGTCTCAGATCGAACAAACCTTTAGTACACTTTTAGGAACTGTACCAATTAGAACTATTTTCAATAACACAGGCCAAGTGGATAATGTGGCCTCTTTGATGATCTTACATAAAAGGACACAGCTAGACCTCTCTTAAGAAGAACCAAACTGTCACTGTAGGGATTGTGATGGGAGGGGAAACAAAACTTTCAATAAAAAAATATAAGATATATTGACCCCTTTTCTACTCAACCTTTCCTTTCCATCTCCAGTGAACTGAGTCTGCTGGTAAGACTCCCCTCACTTAGGGAGTTAAAACTGTGCCGACTTCCCTGTTTCCTGCCTCCCCTACTTCCTACTCTGTGTGTACTTAATAGAGTCAATTTTCACGAGCATTTAGCTGTCTACTGTTGTCCTTCACTGCTCTGGAAACTATGCAGAGAGGCAAAAGAACATGATTGACACTGTGGCCTGGACATGAATCTACTCACCCTCATTAAATAGCAGTGTGATACAAGTAATGCTATCTACAGTCTTGTCCTCCTTAAATAAGTTGGGAAAGAAATGCCCAACTCAGGATTGCTAAAACCCTCAGTGCTCAGTCTTATAACACATCGGCTTATGGTGGGCCCTTAGCAAATCTTATCTACCATTACAATCAGTGTTCTTGTTATCTTTATGCCTTGCAGATTTTGTGGTACAAAATGACATGCTACTGAATGTGTGCATTCTAAGTCCACCTGTGGATGTTTCTATTTATTTTTATTTTTAAGACATTTTTAATCCTGTGTGTGTTTACATCCATATGTGTATGTTTGGTTGTTTGCATGTGTATATGTGCATAAATGTATATATTTGTATGTTTGTGTGTGTGTGTTTGTGTGTATGTGTGCTCATGTGTTGTGCACCTTAGTGCAAGTGCCCTCAGTGTCCTCAGGCATTGGATTTCCTGGAGCTATAATTACAGATGGATTCTCCACTGTGTAGGAGCTGAGTCCTCTGAACTGATCCTGGGTTTTCTGCAAGAGCAGCAAGTGCTTTTAACCACTGAACTTTCTTTCCAGGCTTTACATGTATATCTTAATGTTCTGAAAGCATTTTCCCCCACAATCTTCTACAGGCTGAGCTATGCAGCCATCAATGCATATGAGCTAAGATTGAATGAAAAATATTCTAATAAGTGAATTATTGAGTATGTTGTTTAAATAAATACAGCACATTTTGCAATGAACTACATTAGTATATGTATGAACTGAGAGTTATGTCATGTCAGAAGAAGTAAGAAACATGAATACTCAAATGGGATATTCTGAAAGTTTAAAGAATTGCCACCAGTGAGTTTTAGTACTGAGATGACTTTCATGTTATTGACTTTCCCCTCCAATCAGTAATGAAAGACCCATTTAACTGAACTGGGCTCCCATAAAACACTGACACTCTATGTTTAATGCAATTAGTCACGTGGCATTTAAATTGTATTTTAATATTTAGCTGAATTTAAGTTCAAAATAAAAATGCTTTAAATACTTTTTAAGTATTAAGTAAATATACTAAACAAATCTGAAAAGTTAAAGTACTAATTTTCATAGAAAACATCTAGATATACTATTCTCATATAAAAATATTATTAAAAGAATTACTTGAAACTTCAACCCTGTCATCTAGAATATGTAATAGTGCATATAGCAAAACAATCATACACTACTGGCTTATGATTAAAAATTATCACTCCATGGTACTCAAATTAGAATGGCCACAGATGTAGAACTAAGATTTTGTCGTGATATCATTGTGACAAATATTTTATGGTGCTTAGGGATTTGCACATACATGGTGCTGCGAAGAGGTTCTGTTTAGGGCTTATTGTGTACTTCCCAGTTGGCAATAATATTGCAAGTCTCATTTCCTGCACTCTTCATTAGCCTATAAATTTTGTTGTATATAACCCAACAGTCATAATCTGGACATTGTATTTCCAAGTTCAAAGTCAAGATCTACAGGAATGCTTTCTCTGTATAGAGCTAGAGGTAAATAAAGAAGACCCTCTTAGAATTGAAGACCCTGACATTAACCTGCACAGCTATGAAGATATAATTTTTGACAAAGAAACCAAAAATGAACAGTGGAATAAAAGAAAGCATCTTCAACAAATGGTGCTGGCATAACTGGATGTCAATGTGTAGAAGGCTGCAAATAGATCCATATCTGTCACCATGCACAAAACTTAAATCCAAGTGGATCAAAGACCTCAACATAAATCCAGCTACTCTGAACCTGATAGAAGAGAAAGTAGGAAGTACTCTTGAATGCATTGGCACTTGAGATCACTTTCTAAATATAATACCAGTAGCACAGACACTGAGAGAAACAATCAATCAATGGGACATGTTGAAACTGAGAAGCTTTAGTAGAGCAAAGGACACTGTCAACAAGACAAAGCGACAGCCTACAGAACGGAAAAGGTCTTCACCAATCCCACATCTGACAGAGGGCTGATATCCAGAATATATAAAGAACTCAAGAAACTAGACAACAAAATGCCCAACAGTCCAATTAAGAAATGGGCTATAGAACTAAACAGAAAATTCTCAACAGAGGAAGTTCAAATGGCCTAAAGACATTTAAGGAATTGCTCCACATCCCTAATTATCCAGGAAATGCAAATCAAAACCTGAGATACCACCTTACACCTGTCAGAATGGCTAAGATCAAAAGCACAGAAGACAGCTTATGCTGGAGAGGATGTGGAGCAAGGGGAACAATCCTCCACTGCTGATGGGAATGCAAGCTTGTATAGCCACTTTGGAAATCAATATGGCGCTTCCTTAGAAAATTGGGAATCCATCTCCCCCAAGACCCAGCTATAGCACTCTTGGGCATATACCCAAGGTATGCTCAATCATACCACAAGGTCATTTGTTCAGCTATGTTCGTATCAGCTTTGTTTGTAATAGCCAGAACCTGGAAACAACCTAGATGCCCTTCAACTGAAGAATGGATAAAGAAAATATGGTACATATACACAATGGAGTACTTACTACTCAGCAGAGAAAAACAATGACATCATGAGGTTTGCAGGCAAATGGATGGATCTAGAAAAAATCATCCTGAGTGAGGTAACCCAGACTCAGAAGGACAAACACGGAATGTACTCACTCATAGGAGGATACTAGATGTAAAACAAAGATGACTAGACTGCTACACAACTCCAGGGAAGCTACCTAGAAAACGGGACCCTAGGAAAGACCCAAGGATCACCCAATGACAGAGAATTGGATGAGATCTACATGAACAACCTGGATGACAGTGGGAGTAATGAAAGGCAAGGTTTGAGGGAAAGAAAGCTTAGGGGAGCAGGAGATCCCAGCTGGATCAAGAACAGAAAGGCAGAACAAGGAATAACAGACCATGATAAATGAAGACCACATGAGAACAGGAATAGGCAGAGTGCTCAAGAGGTCCCCAGAAATCCACAATGATATATCCTCTGTAGTGTGCTGGCAAAGGTCGAGAGAAAGTCTGATCTGACCTAGTCTGGTGATCAGATGGCCAAATACCCTAACAGTCGTCTTGGAACTCTCATCCAATAACTGATGGAAGTGGATGCAGAGATCCTCAGCCAGTCCCCAGGTGGAGCTCCAGGTGTCCAACTGTCGTGAAAGAGGAGGGGCTGTAAGAGAGTGAATTGTTGAATCCAAGATTGCAAAAAGCACAGGGACAAATAGCCAATCGAATGGAAGCACATGAATTATGAACCAATAGCTGTGGAGCCCCAGCTAGATCAGGCCCTCTGGATAAGTGAGACAATTGAATAACTTGATCTGTTTGGGAGGCACCTAGGCTGTGGGACCAGGACCTGTCCTTAGTGCATGAGCTGGCTCTTTGGAAGCTTGGGCTTACACAGGGACACTTTGCTCAGCCTGGAAGGAGGTGACAGGACCTGCCTGTACTGAATCCACCATGTTTAAATGAATCCCCAGGGGTGTCTTGGTCCTGGAGGAGATGGGAACGGAGGGGAGGGGCTGGGAGGAAGGTGGGAGTGGGGGCGGGAGGGGGGAAGACAGGGGAACCCGTGGCTGATGTGTAAAATTAAAACACATAATAATAAATAAATAAATAAATAGATAGATAAATAAATAAATAAATAAAACCCATATGCTAATTACCAGAAAACAGAAGGCAAAACATAAGTTGTGGAAAGATAAAAGCAAAACAATAGATCTTGATGAAATGCAAGGGCAACAATGTTTAGCCTGTCACTGTTGATATTTTTCAGAAGAAAAGACAACAAAAAACTAATCATAGATAGAATGTGGGTTCTTCTAAATGCTGTTTGCCTGTTCTATGTTGAGGAATTTGCATGTTTTTAATTCACAAAACGTTTTGAAGCTCTTGTAAAATTTTTCTAATCTCACTTCAACATACGTGGCTGATGACTTAGTCTCCTCAAAATTAGTTGCTTTTAAACTGTGGTTAAAATATTCTAGTTACTTAGTCAACATGTCCAAAGCTCACAGGAACTGAAGTCATTTGCACAGGGACTGCATGGGTCTGCACCAGGGCCTCTGTGTTTATGTTGTGGCTTCTACATTAGTTGTGTTTTCATGGATTCCTGAGTGTGCTAAAGAATAGGTCTGATTTTGTGCCTTCTCTTGTGCTCTTTCACTTCTGTTGGTTTTTCTTGTGTAACTTTAATGAGATGGTTATTATTTTAATATATTTCATTTTATTATAATTTTTAAATGAATGAAAACTTAACCACTAAAGTAAAGATTAATGACTGAACTGTCATTTATACCTACTGGGAGAAGGAAAATTATAGTTTTCTTATGGATTGTCAGTGAGCTATCACCCACTCCAGGGCAGATTTCATGTTCAGGAGCAGTTCACCAACACATAATGGACTTTTCAATCTTTTTGTGCTTTTATTTGGACACAGATTGATGTGGGCGTTTTGTTTGTTTGTTTTTCGTTTGGGTGGTATTTTATTTTGTTTTCTTTCTTTGGCTTTTTGTTGTTGTTGTTGTATTGTTTTGTTTTTGCTTTGTTTTTCAAGACAAGTTTTCTCTGCGTAGTTCTGATTGTCTTGGAACTCACTTGTTTCTTCCTTGAGAAAGAATTTGAAGTTGAGTGGATAGGGAGTAGGAAAGGATCTGGAAAGACTTTGGGAAGGGGAAGAATATGCTCAAATATATTTAAATTTAAAAATTGTTTTAAAAATAAAATACAAAAAATTAAAAAAGAAAGTAAAGAAACATTCTAGTTACCAAGCATATGTAGGAAAGTCTTTTGCTCAAAGCCAGAAGACTATCAACACCAAATAGAACAATTACCAATGTATAGTTATAGGCCAGTTCTTTGTATATTCTGTTTATTCATCAGTGTATGCCAAGCATGAACCAACATAAACTCATACAAAGCAAAATTGGTATCTTGCCGCTATCAATTTACTCTCCACCTAATAAAAACATAAATATACAGTACAACCACAATATAAAGCCAAATGAATTGTAAAAGATATAAGGGCTGGATATTAAAATACATGAGTTTGTCTACTTGTGTGGAGTAGAGTAGATGAGGTAAAATTTCACAGAAAAACTAAATTTTACCTCATGAAGAAATCAAGGGATGCTGATCAAATAATTTCCTCATAAAATTTGACTACCTCTGGGAACCATAGACCACTTCTTCTTCCTCAATATTATGAATCTGCTTGGCTTCTTGGCTGTTAGACTGGGTTCTTCCTTGCTGTCCTTCAGACCACACCTTTCCCCCCAGTACTGATCTTCCTGAATCTCTGTTTTAGTGTGTTTAGGTTCTGCTTGCCTTCATATTTCCTCCCATTTCTGGAGGTTAGAATAAATATTATGAATATTTATTGCCCTAATTGCCTTGCACATGACTGAGCCTTTGTAATCTTAGCTGTAGGCAATTTCGACTCAGAAATTCATGAACCAAATCATGATTTGCTTTTCAATATCAATTATTCTTCCATACTATCCTTTTCAATGAAGACCACCAGTGCTCATTCTTGCTTTCATTCCTTCTTTATTCATTCAACAAAGATTCATCAAAGATTATTAGGGACTAGTTATCACATTAGGATGTAGAATGTAATGGTAGATAAGTGGCCCATAGTGTCCCAAAGAAAATGCAATTTAAATGAATGTTTAGCAAGGTATGCTTGTAATTACTGTGCAAAACCTACTTAGAATAAGGAGTACTTTTTAAAAGGTGGACTTAGTGTTCCTTCCCAGACCCATTGAACTGTAATCTCTAGCAAGGAAGAATGTGTACTTTAAGTAAACTTTTTAAGTGTGTCCAAAACATAGAACCTATAATCTTAAAAACACACTACTTTATATAAATTAGAACCAATCAAATAAGTACATTAATTACATGCCATTAAAATGCTATGTAAGAATGTTATAAGTACTAAAGTAGTTGACCAATAATGGCTATCCGTTACCATGGTGTTGCACAGGATCACGGTTTCACATGGCTATGGAGGTTAGTGATGGATTAAACAAGATGTGGGAGGTACTTGCTGCAACTGAATTTCAGATCAGAAATCTAAACGTCATTTTTATTCCTTTCTTGCCCTTACTCTTTGTCTATTTTTGTTGTCTCTAAAGCATTTCAAGTTTGTACCACCATCTTTATTACTATGCTGATATGAAACACAACTCTTACTCCAAAGTGGGGAAAAACTGACTTAGACCAGAGCCAAATATGGGTGACCTTTTTACTTAATGTGTGCAGGGTTTCACTTTACTCTTTTGTATGTAAATTAATGCCCAATAGTCTTATTTTTTTTTTACAGTCAGTTGGCCATGCATGCATGAATTTATTTCTAAATTATTATTTCTAGTTTGTTTATTTTATACCAGTTTATTTTATATCATAATTCTTGGATGATAGATTTTAAAATCAGTTTCAGTGAGATGGTTCAAAGGTTAAGAAGATTTGCTGCTCTTCTAGAGCATGTGGATTCTGCTTCCAGTGCCCATGTGGCAGCTCACAATTGTCGGCAACACCAGGCAAAGGAGATCCAATGCCCTCTCTTGGTCTCTGCTTGCACCAGGCATGCACATATTGCACATATACATGTCTGAGCAAAACACATAAAAATCAATATTTAAAAAAATCAGTGTGAGTACCAACTTTGTTCTTCATTTTCAAAATGATTTTGCTTTTTCTAGATCCCTTAATGTGAAATTTTGGATCCACTGGTAAATTTCAACAGAGAATCCATCTGAGGTTTTGATAGACATTATTTTTAATCTGTAGATAAATTTGAAGTATTATTGTCTTAGCAATAGTAGGTATTATGATCTATGAGCATGGGATTTCTTTTAATTGATTAAGCTTTATTTTGTTTCATTTTTAATAATATCTTGTAGTTGGTTTTTTTTGTTTTTGTTTTTTGATTTTTGTTTTTTGTTTAGAAACTGTATGGCCATGACAGACTTCTTGTTATCTACTTCTATCTTAAATTAACCCATTTCTGTTAGTCTATACTTTGCCACATGGCTTGTGGCTTACCAGTGTCTTTACAATTTGCTTTTCATGGTGGCGGCTGGCGGTGTCTCCCCCCAGCCTTCTACTTCCCAGAATTCTCTTCTCTCTTGTCCTGCCTATACTTCCTGCCTGGCCACTGGCCAATCAGGACTTTATTTACACAAAGCGATATCCACAGCACTTCCCCTTTTCTTTTTTAAAGGAAGGTTTTAACTTTTACATAGTACAATTACATATAACAAAACAATTATCAAGCAAGAATTACAGTTACAATATTAAAGAAGATATCCTATCTATCTTATATTTGTGAGTCTAAGGTTTTATATCTAACTTATCTTTTATCATAACTGAGGATATTATAACTATCTAGTCTTCAACCACATCAAAGACCTCAGAAGGATATAATATTACCTGAGTACCGGGAGAAGGATGTAAGCATTTTTCAGGAGTCTTGCAAGAGTAGAAGGAGACAGCTGGCAGCCTGGACAGTCACCAAATGTTCCTTTGTAAAGTTAGGGCATTTGTCTTCAGCCCACAGGGCTAGCATCTCTTGGTCACTTCTCTCAGTGTCCTGTAGAATGTCTGGCAGTTTCCTCTGTGAAGCAGGAACCTGAAGGACCATTTTGTCAAGCAAAGTTCAGTGGTCACCTTTCTATGGGTCCTGCATGTCCAGTTGATCGAGCAGTCCAGGCAAGAACAGTTTCTTGCCCAAATGGCTATTTTTGCCAAGGTGATGATAAACTCCATATGAAGTGTCTTCAATGCCCATCCTCCTCTCTGAAGTAAATCGGTGCTGCTAGGAGCAGATATGTTTCACTGTCCAGAAAGTCTAAATTTTAAATATATTTAAAATGCCATATTCTGTAGACCTTTGAAGCTTTTGAGGATTACCTGTCTATCTGAAATATCTCTCTTTATATCTAGAAGACTTAACTAACATGGCTATGAGTATGATTATCATAGATGACTAATAATTAATAAATTTTTAATTATCCATTTCAATTTAAAATGAGCTGTACAAACAAAATACCTTAAACAAGAGTAGAAATATACACACAATATAACAAAATTAACTTTAAGTTTGTATCAGTAGACTAAAATCTATACCAAAGTAAAACATTTTTTAATAAATAATTTTTTTCTTTATTATTATGTGTTTTAAATTTTATACATCAGCCATGGGTTCCCCTGTCCTCCCCCCTACCGCCCCACACCCACCTTCCCTCCAGCCCCTCCTCTCCATTCCCATGTCTTCCAGGATCAAGGCACCCCTGGGGATTCATTTAAACCTGGTGGATTCAGTACAGGCAGGTCCTGTCACCTCCTTCCAGACTGAGCAAAGTGTCCCTGTGTAAGCCCAAGGTTCCAAAGAACCAGCTCATGCACTAAGGACAGATCCTGGTCCCACAGACTGGATGCTTCCCAAACAGATCAAGCTAGTCAATGGTCTCACTTATCCAGAGGGCCTGATCCAGCTGGGGGCTCCACAGCCTTTGGTTCATAATTCATATGCTTCCATTCATTTGTCTATTTGTCCCTGTGCTTTTTGCAATCTTGGATTCAACAATTCACGCTCTTGCAGACCCTCCTCTTTCACGACAGTTGGACACCTGGAGCTCCACCTGGGACCTGACTGAGGATCTCTGCATCCACTTCCATCAGTTATTGGATGAGAGTTCCAAGACAACTGTTAGGGTGTTTGGCCATCTGATCACCAGACTAGGTCAGATCAGGCTTTCTCTTGACCATTGCCAGCAGACTACAGAGGATATATCATTGTGGATTTCTGGGGACCTCTCCATCACGCTGCCTATTCCTGTTCTCATGTGGTCATCATTTAACATGGTCTCTTATTCCTTGTTCTCCCTTTCTGTTCTTGATCCAGCTGGGATCTCCTGCTCCTCTAAGCTTTCTTTCCCTCAAAACTTGCCCTTCATTACTCCCACTGTCATCCACGTTGTTCATGTAGATCTCATCCATTTCTCTGTCATTGGGTGATCCTTGGGTCTTTCCTAGGGTCCCGTTTTCTAGGTAGCTTCCCTGGAGTTGTGTAGCAGTTTAGTCATCTTTGTTTTACATCTAGTATCCTCCTATGAGTGAGTACATTCCGTGTTTGTCCTTCTGAGTCTGGGTTACCTCACTCAGGATGATTTTTTCTAGATCCATCCATTTGCCTGCAAACCTCATGATGTCATTGTTTTTCTCTGCTGAGTAGTAAGTACTCCATTGTGTATATGTACCATATTTTCTTTATCCATTCTTCAGTTGAAGGGCATCTAGGTTGTTTCCAGGTTCTGGCTATTACAAACAAAGCTGATACGAACATAGCTGAACAAATGCCCTTGTGGTATGATTGAGCATACCTTGGGTATATGCCCAAGAGTGCTATAGCTGGGTCTTGGGGGAGATGGATTCCCAATTTTCTAAGGAAGCGCCATATTGATTTCCAAAGTGGCTATACAAGCTTGCATTCCCACCAGCAGTGGAGGATTGTTCCCCTTGCTCCACATCCTCTCCAGCATAAGCTGTCTTCTGTGCTTCTCATCTTAGCCACTCTGAAAGGTGTAAGATGGTATCTCAGAGTCGTTTTGATTTGCATTTCCTGGATAATTAGGGAAGTTGAGCAATTCCTTAAATGTCTTTAGGCCATTTGAACTTCCTCTGTGGAGAATTCTCTGTTTAGTTCTATAGCCAATTTCTTAATTGGACTGTTGGGCATTTTGATGTCTAATTTCTTGAGTTCTTTATATATTCTGGATATCAGCCCTCTGTCAGATGTGGGGTTCGTGAAGACCTTTTTCCATTCTGTAGGCCATCACTTTATCTTGTTGACAGTGTCCTTTGCTCTACAAAAGCTTCTCAGTTTCAACATGTCCCATTGATTGATTGTTTCTCTCAGTGTCTGTGCTACTGGTGTTATATTTAGAAAGTGATCTCGGGTGCCAATGCATTCAAGAGTACTTCCTACTTTCTCTACTATCAGGTTCAGAGTAGCTGGATTTATGTTGAGGTCTTTGATCCACTTGGATTTAAATTTTGTGCATGGTGACAGATATGTATCTATTTGCAGCCTTCTACACATTGACATCCAGTTATGCCAGCACCATTTGTTGAAGATGCTTTCCTTTTCCCTTTTACATTTTTGGCTTCTTTGTCAAAAATTATATGTTCATAGGTGTGCGGGTTAATGTCAGGGTCTTCAATTCGATTCCATTGGTCCACATGTCAGTTTTTATGCTAGTACCAAGCTGTTTTTATTACTGTAGCTCTATAGTATAGCTTGAGGTCAGGGATTGTGATGCCTCCAGAGGTTGTTTTATTGTACAAGATTCTTTTGTCTATCCTGGGTTTTTTGTTTTTCCATATGAAGTTGAGTATTATTCTTTCCAGATCTGTGAAGAATTGTGTTGGTAATTTGATGGGAATTGCGTTGAATCTGTAGATTGCTTTTGTTAAGATCTCCATTTTTACTATGTTAATCCTGCCTATCCATGAGCATGGGAGATCTTTCCATTTTCTGACAACTTTCTTCAATTTCTTATTTCAGGGACTTAAAGTTCTTGTCATATCAGTACTTCACATGCTTAGTTAGAGTAACCCCAAGGTATTTTATAACATTTGTGGCTTTTGTAAACAGTGATGTATCTCTGATTTCCTTCTCAGCCTGTTTGTCTACCGTATATAGAAGGGCTTCTGATTTTTTGAGTTGATCTTGTATCCTGCAATGTTGCTGAAGGTTTTTATTAGCTGTATCAGTTCCTTGGTTGAATTTTTGGGATCACTCATGTATACTAACATGTCATCTGCAAATAGGGAAAGCTTGACTTCTTCCTTTCCAATTTGTATCCCCTTAATCTCTTTATGGTGTCTTATAGCTCTGGCTAGAACTTCAACTACTATATTGAATAAGTAGGGGGAGAGGGGACATCCTTGCCTTGTTCCTAATTTTAGTGGTATTGCTTTGTGTTTCTCTCCATTTATTTTGATGTTGGCTGTTGGCTTGCTGTAGATTGCCTTTATTATGTTTAGGTATGTTCCCTGATTCCTGATTGCTCCAAGACCTTTATCATGAAGGGCTGTTGGATTTTGTCAAATGCCTTTTCTGTATCTAGTGAGATGATCATGTGTTTTTTTTTACTTGAGTTTGTTTATATGGTGTATTTCATTGATGTACTTTCATATGTTGAACCACCCTTGCATCCCTGGGATGAAGCCTACTTGATCATGGTGGATAATTGTTTTGATGTGTTCTTGGAGTCTGTTTGCCAGTATTTTATTGAGTATTTTTGCATCAATGTTCATGAGGGAGATTTTCTTTCTTTGTAGCATCTTTGTTTGGTTTGGGAATCAGGGTAATTGTAGCCTCATAGAAGGAGTTTGGTAATATGCCTCGTTCTTCTAATGTGTGGAACAATTTAAAGAGTATTGGTATTAAGTCTTCTTCGAACATCTGGTAGAATTCTGCAGTGAAACCATCAGGTCCAGGGCTTTTTTGGTTGGGAGACTTTTAATGACTGATTCTATTTCCATAGGGGTTATTGGACTATTTAAATGGTTTATCTGGTCTTGATTTAACTTAGGTATGTGGTACCTATCCAGAAAATTATCCATTTCTTTTAGATTTTCCAGTTTTGTGGAGCAGAGGTTCTTGAAGTGTGACCTGATGATTCTCTGGATTTCCTCATTGTCTGTTGTTGTGTCCCTCCTTTTCATTTCTGATTTTGTTAATTTGATGCTCTCCCTCTGTCCTTTGGTTAGTTTGGATAAGGGCTTGTCTATCTTGTTGATCTTCTCAAAGAACCAACTCTTTGTTTCATTAATCCTTTGTATTGTTCTCTTTATTTCTATTTTATTGATTTCACCTCTCAATTTGATAATTCCTGGCATCTGTTCCTCCTGGGAGACTTTGCTTCTTCCTGTTCAAGGGCTTTCAGGTGTGCTGTCAAGTCACTAGCATGAGATTTCTCCAGCTTCTTTATGTGGGTATTCAGTGTTATGAATTTCCCTCTTAGCACTGCTTTCATCGCATCCCATAAGTTTGGGTATGTGGTGTATTCATTTCATTGATCTCTAGGAAGTCGTTAATTTCTTTCTTTATTTCTTCCTTAACCCATTGGTGATTCAGTTGAACATTGTTCAGTTTCCATGAGATTGTAGTATTTCTGTAGTTTTTTCTGTTGTTGAAATCTAACTTTAAACCATGGTGGTCTGATAGAACACAGGAGGTTATTCCAATTGTTTTGTATATGTTGAGATTTGCTTTGTGGCCAAGTATGTGGTCTATTTTAGAGAAGGTTCCATGGGGTGCTGAGAAGAAGGTATATTCTTCTTTGTTTGGGTAGAATGTTGTGTAGATATCGATTAAGTCCATTTGTGCCATAACATCAGTTAAGTCCATTATGTCTCTGTTAAGTTTCAATTTGGCTGATCTGTCCAGATGTGAAAGTGGGATGTTGAAGTCTCCCACTATTAATGTGTGGGGTTTTATATGTGATTTAAGCTTTAGTAATGTTTCTTTTACATATGTGGGTGCCCTTGTGTTTGGGGCATAAATGTTCAGAATTGAGACTTCATATTGGTGGATCTTTCCTGCGATGAGTATGTAATGTCCTTCATTGTCTCTTTTGTTTGATTTTAGTTTGAAGTCTATTTTGCTGGATATTAGGATGGCTACACCATCTTGCTTCTTAAGACCATTTGATTGGAAAGTCTTTTCCCAGCCTTTTATTCTTAGGAGGTATCTGTCTTTGAATTTGAGGTGTGTTTCTTGTATGCAGCAGAAAGATGGGTCCTGTTTTCATATCCATTCTGTTAGTCTGTGTCTTTTTATAGGTGAATGAAGTCCATTGATATTAAGGGATATTAATGACCAGTGATTGTTCGTTCCTGTTGTTATTTTTATTTTTTGGTGGTAGTGTGTGTGTACTTCTTTTCTTTGGGGTTTACTGCTGTGGTGTTATCTATTGCCTGTGTTTTCATGGGTGTATCTGCCTTTCTTAGGTTGGAATTTTCCTTCTAGTGCTTTCTGTAGGGCTGGGTTTGTGGGTAAGTATTGTTTAAATCTGGTTTTGTCTTGAAAGGTCTTGTTCACTCCATCTATGATGATTGAAAGTTTTGCTGGGTATATTAGTGTAGGCTGGCATCCATGGTCTCTTAGTGTCTGCATTATATCTGTCCAGGTCCTTCTGGCTTTCAAAGTCTCCAGTGAGAAATCGGGTGTTATTCTGATGGGTTTGCCTTTATAAGTCACTTGGGCTTTTTCCTTTGCTGCCCTTAATATTCTTTCTTTATTCTGTACATTCAGTTGTTTAATTATTATGTGCCGAGGGGACTTTTTTTGGAGGTCTAGTCTGTTTGGTGTTCTCTAGGCTTCTTGTATCTTCTCAGGCATTTCCTTCTTTAAGTTGGGAAAGTTTTCTTCTATGATCTTGTTAAATATATTTTCTGTGACCTTGAGTTGGTATTCTTCTCCTTCCTCTATCCCTATTTTTCATAGGTTTGATCTTTTCATGATGTCCCAAATTTCTTGGACATTTTGGGTCATGACTTTGTTGGTTTTAGTGTTTTCTTTGACTGATGAATCTATTTCTTCTACCGTGTCTTCAGCACCAGAGATCCTCTCTTCCATCTCTTGCATTCTGTTGGTTATACTTGCCTCTGAAGTTCCTGTTTGTTTACTCAGATTTTCTATTTCCAACATTCCTTCTGCTATAGTGTCTTCTTCATTTTTTCTATTTCCCTCTTCAGATCTTGGATTGTCTCCCTTGCTTTTTCATGATTTTCATTCAAGGATTTATTGTTTTCTTCTGTTTTAATTGTCCTTTCCTTTAGTTTTTTATAGCATTCATCCCATTTTTTTGTTTGTCTCTTCCTCTACTTTATTTTTCATTTCTTCTATATAAGGCTCTAGCCTCTTCATGATGTTACTTATAAGGTTGTTTTCTTCTTCTTCTTCTTCCATTCCGTGATGTTCAGGTCTAGCTGTTGGAGAAGGACTAGGTTCTGGTGATGCTGTATTGCTCTTTATTTTGTTGTATGTACTTCTGCCTTGATGTCTGCCCATCTCCTCTTGTGTTCGTTCTTGGTCTTTTCAGTGTACCTGGTCCAGAGAGAGTTGACAGATTTAGGGAGCCTCTCTCTGGTCCAGATGGAAGTTCTGGGCCAGATGGGAGTGCTGGTCCAGATGAGAGTGCTGGCCAGATAGGAGCTGGGGGGCTGGGCTCAGAGTCTCAGGAAGTCCCTGATGTCTCCTTATTTTGTCCAGATGGGAGCTCCTCTTTTCCAGATGGGAGTTCCTCTGGTCTCTGGTCCAGATGGGAGTTCCAGGGCAGGATGGAAGCTAGAGGCTGGTCTCTGAGTCTCAGGAAGTGGCTGGGGTCTCCAGCAGATGGGTGTGGGGGCAGGGTGTGGAGACTGCAGTGTCTGCCTGCACTCTTGGAAAAGGGGAGCCTTCCTGCAGGCCTGCCATTGGCAGGCACCTGGGGTCAAGTTGGTCAGGTCCTCCCAGAGTGGCCTGTGTCCAGCGGTGGGACCCAGGCACAGCTGCCTCTCTGACTATAACCCAGGCACTCCATGTCTTGTAGTTTTAATGAATAAATCTTATACTACTTTAGCTAAGCTTATTTTTAAGTATTTTGATTTTAATACTACAACAAATGAAATCAATCTTATTTTTATTTTGTATTGCATTCAAAGTAAGATTTTTTTGCATTCTTTAAAAATAACATTATTCATTTTTATTTTAAATATATGTGAGTGCACCATGTGTGTACCATGCCCCACAGAGGCTAGAAGAGAGTGTCACATTCTCTGGAACTGGAGGTACAGTTATTTATGAATTGTCATGGGAGTGCTGGGAACCACACATAGGACCTCTGTTAAGAGCAGCAAGTGCTTTTAACTGCTGGGTCTATTTTCATAGCCTCCCTATGTTTTTTGTTTTATTTGTTTCCATTTTAAAATGTTGTTTAAGTTGGAAATGTTATGTAAAAGTGACAATTTCTTCCTCTAATATCTTCCTCAACTTCTTCCTTCAGAGATTTAAATGTTTTATTGTAGCTTACTTTGACCTCCTTAAGTTCATACCTATATCTTTGTGAGGCCATTGTAAATGGAAGTGTGTATATGATGTCCTTCTCAGCGTGCTTGCTATTGGTATACAGAAAGGCCGATTTTTGTATCCTTCCACTTTTGCTGAATGTGTTGATCATTTCTAGATGTTTTCTAGTGGAGTTACTATGATCTCTTATATATAATAGCTTATCATCTGCAAATAGTAATTTTGTTTCATTTTTCTGTTAATTTTTAAGTTTAATGTTCTGAGACTTTTTTTGCTGGCTTTAATTTCTGTGTTGGATTAGACGACGCTAAATCTCTCTCTTTCTCTCTCTCTCTCTTTTTTTTTTTTAAATCTGAAGCCTCAGACAAATTGCGATTTAGATGTATAATAATTACCTTTGAAATGTAACTTTCAAGTGTCCTTTATGATGAATCCATTATCGTCTAAAATCAATATTTCAGCCACTAAATAGAATATTTCTGTTTTTCAGTATTTTTGAGAAGGTTCTGACTACATGCTTTTAGTCCAAGATTTCTTTCTGTCTCACTGAAACCCTCCAAGTAAATAAATTTCCCTTTAGAGTCATGAAAACTAAATGGGAAACTAATGGAGTTGTAAAAGAAGTTAGTTTGATTCTTGGGAAGCAAGCAGGATGGTTCTGGTAGTGTTCTGACACTCAAAGTGACCTTACAATTCTTTACTCCACTTTGGGTAGATTCAGATATTCCTAGCAAGTTCAGAGTTTAGGGACCAGGGACTGCAATTCCTGACCTCAACATTCCAGGGAAGATTCAAGGGAGGAAAGCATTCTTAAGTCATTTTCCATAAGAATAGTCCCCATCACCTGGTCCTCAAAGGGAGGCCACCTTAAAAGCAATAGGGGAGTGAGGCTTACCTTGCACACTGATCACTTTAAGATACATGACTGCTGTTACCTGGTTTGCCTTTTCCATGGATTACCTAGCTGATGTTAGAGTTATAGTGGCCACAGACTGGGCAAACTTAATTTGAGCTGCATTAGTTATTTTATTGCTGTGTAAAAATAGCTCCAAAAGTTATAGGCTTACAACTAAGTGACCATAATTAAACTTAATGGGTTTCACAAACTAACAAAAGATATGAAAGGAGAAGATGGAGCAGTTGGGGAGAGGAACAGGATTACTGGGAGAGTGCAAGGGAGCATAGTAGAGGTAAATATGCTCAACATATGTTCTATACATGAATGAAGCTGTCAAAAATATAGAAACAATAAACACGTGTTACCTTACACATGTGTTGAGCTTGAGAATTCAGGAACAACTTAGCTGGGTGGTTCAAGTTTAGTGATTTCCATATTTAAGTTGGAAACAAGGGCTGAATTCATCCGAGGGCATGACTGAAGCCAAGCAGCTACTTTCTAGGTGGTTCTGAACATGGCAATTCATTGCTGTGGCTGGCAAGGGACTCTGATCTTTACCTTGTGCTTGCTTGAGAGTTTTTACGACACTGTGGTGGTGCTTTCCTGGGCATGAGTGATACAAGAGAAAACAAGGGTGAAGAAAAAAGTGATTTTTATGACAGAGCTTCAGAAGTCATGCCTATAATCCCTTGAACACTGCATTGTTTAAATAGGTCCCTCTTTCAGGGTGAGAAGCGACCACATTGAGTGCACAGATTCAAGGAAGAGAGGGCACTAGGGGCTATCTGGGAAGATGACTACCATGGGCATAGTAATTCCTTGTAATGGTTAATGAAGTTGGCCTTGGGAAATAAAAATTTCACTTTGGTTATTTATTTATTTGTTTGTTGGTTGGTTTTTTATGTGTCTGTGCCACTAAGAGGCTTCCAAATGCCAGCACTTTCAAATTTGCTCTCTACATGTCCCATCTCTGTGTGGTGCCTTTTTTGTTCTCCTTTATGTAGCCTCATTGGTAATAATTTCATTGCTTTCAGCCACCTTTAAGATTGCAAGTATTCAATAATAAACATTTTCTTTAAGTCTTTTATTGAACATAACTTTGTTAGTGTAAGTCTAGCATGTAAATATTGTTTTATCCTTGAGCCAATGCAAAGTCAGAGAATAACTGCTTTCATCATTTCCTTTCAAAATCAACATGTAGTCCTCTGAATTTCCCCCAACTATTTTATAAAGATATGAATCATTGTTTATACACTTCTGTGTCTTAATTTAGTGTTTGAAAGATTTTGACTTTTGTATTTGTGATTAGTTCCAAAAGACCTTTCCATGGGGGATTTTTTGCTTTGTTTTGTCTTTATCCCTCTTATTTAAGTTTTAAAGCTTTCATATTAAAACTGTTTGGGCCAATAAATCTTTCTTTGATATCATAGTGGTCAGCCATGAAGAGGTAAGTGGAAAGTAATGACACTCATCTAGTTGATGATCCAAGTGATTGATTGGCTACAATCATTTAACACTTTTATAAAGTCAATATCAGGGAAAGAAATGAGACCCATATTATGGTAAACTGTATTTGTACTGTCAGCCTTCAGTGATTTATTACAAACCTGTGGCTAGGATTAGGATATTATAAATGGGGAAAAAATGAAAGGCTCATTAATTTTTTATACCCACAGGTGGAAGATATGCGGTGGGCTAATAGAGAACACACACACCCAGCATCTGTCTGCAGCCTGCCGTGCAAGCCCGGGGAGAGGAAGAAAACCGTGAAAGGGGTCCCTTGCTGCTGGCACTGTGAACGCTGTGAGGGTTATAACTACCAGGTGGATGAACTCTCCTGTGAACTCTGCCCTTTGGATCAGAGACCAAACATCAACCGCACAGGCTGCCAGAGGATCCCCATCATCAAACTGGAGTGGCATTCTCCCTGGGCCGTGGTACCTGTGTTCATAGCAATATTGGGAATCATTGCCACCACCTTTGTGATTGTGACATTTGTCCGCTATAATGACACACCTATCGTGAGAGCTTCCGGGCGGGAACTTAGTTACGTGCTCCTCACGGGGATTTTTCTCTGCTATTCAATCACTTTTTTGATGATTGCGGCACCTGACACAATCATATGCTCCTTCAGACGGATTTTCCTGGGACTTGGTATGTGTTTCAGCTATGCAGCACTTTTGACCAAAACAAACCGTATCCACCGAATATTTGAGCAGGGGAAGAAATCTGTCACAGCACCTAAGTTTATCAGTCCAGCCTCCCAGCTGGTGATCACTTTCAGCCTCATCTCGGTCCAGCTCCTTGGAGTGTTTGTGTGGTTTGTTGTGGATCCCCCCCACACCATCATTGACTATGGAGAACAGCGGACACTAGATCCGGAGAATGCCAGGGGAGTGCTCAAGTGTGACATTTCTGATCTGTCACTCATTTGTTCACTGGGATACAGTATCCTCCTGATGGTCACTTGTACTGTTTATGCCATTAAAACCAGAGGGGTCCCAGAGACGTTCAATGAAGCCAAACCTATTGGATTTACCATGTACACCACTTGCATCATTTGGTTAGCTTTCATCCCCATCTTTTTTGGTACAGCCCAGTCAGCAGAGAAGGTAAGCAGCAGGAAATTCTTTTGACAGCCCTTTTCCTGATTTTATTTAAATTTAAATTTATTAAGAATTATTTTTTCCTACTTTGAGTTAATTTATATTCTTTCAAGATGCTTTAGTCTGTGGTGTGTGTGTGTGTGTGTGTGTGTGTGTGTGTGTGTGTGTGTCTGTGAAGGTTGAGTATGTATGGCCTATGATTGACTTTTTTCCCCCTGAGTACCACTATTGCATGGTCTTTAGCAGGGTTGAAGATTGACAGACTTCCTATCATTTTATGGGTCTTTTTTCCTATCCCTGTTATCTACAATGTCACTGTTATTTTCCAAATGTTAATTAAAAGACAGAGGCAGAAAGGGCAGATGGGCTCACAGAGGTGAGCTATCCCTGAGAGATCCCACTGCAAAGCAAATGACATCTTTTCTGTTCTGTGGAATCTCTGGGAAAAAAAACAAACAAACAAAACAAAAAAAAAAAAAAAAACAAAAAAAACCCAAAAAAACAACAACAACAACAACAAAAACATTCCTTGACAGTTACAATTCCAATCATAGAAGCAGAATTTATAGCAACACAACCAAAACCAAAACATGCTGAAATGTGTTAATACACTCCTAACCACTTACCACTTCTCCCCAGCCCCTATTCTTGTTAATTTTATATTTACAAATGATCGAGGTTGTGAATAATTAAGAAAGCAGTGGACAATTGTATAAAGTTGTTTATATTTGTAAGTGAAGATCAATTGACCTTCTTGAAGTAATTTCCTTTGTCATTAATCTTCAGTTCACATTTTCCCACATTAAATACTGATGGTAGAGAAAACATTCACATGAGATGTGTTGTTTGTTTATCTAGATGCATACAGTTCTACAGATAAGGAAGCTGAGAGCCAAAGTTAACCCTGAGTTCCTAGATTTGGGAGGTGGGGTGAAGAAGCTTATAGCACACAAGGAGATGTTAGATGTCTATAGTGATAATCCTTCAGCCTTAATGTGTATGTAAGAAAGATCTCTCAAAGAGAAGACTTAAACATCTGTCCACCCTCCATCATTAGAAAGTCATCAATGATATCATAGGAAATTATATTCCTGGGACTGTAAAGAAAAATGTGAGGTCCCGTGTAACTTAAAATCTCAACCAAGTCAGATGAAAAGTCTTCCACAAGAGGACAGAGAGCTTATTAGAATGACCACTCAGCCTTCACTGGATCATTGGAGCTTGCAACCATGTTTGGACAGAAAAAAAAAAAAAAAGAACTTTAGTAAATTCTGATGACTAGCATGAACTTGCAATGGATTTGTGATCCCCACCACTATCCTGATGGCCTGGCTTTGTGGGGGCCATGGACATTTGACATGGGATCTAGCACACAGAGGGAAGTTGAAAGTGAGACAGTCATGGATTAGACTCTTAGTAATGACAAACTGTATTTCAATATATAAGGATGGAAATGTATTAGAAATTAAACCTTTAAATCTAACTTGTGAAAGAATATAGAAGTTGGAAAATAAGTGTCACAAAGTCCAGTGTTTGACTTCTTGTTGGTTTAGTCATGTAAATAGTATCTCTTCAAGTTTGAAAATACTCAAATATATACATGACTAGTAACAGTAATGTAAGCAGTTGTTATATTGAGTATTGGAACCTCTTCTTGTCTACTGCATTACCTACAGAGGGCCATTACATGTTAACTGAACTCTTGGTGACCAAGAAATACATGAAGCAGAGGAGATCATCTGTGTTATCTAGCTTGTTATTCATCCTCTTTTCTTACATTTTAAACAATAGGACTGTTAATTTTCATACAATTGTTAAAAAAAATTGTGATTATGTTCGTTTTTTTTTTTTTTTTTTAGAATTAAGTGCTCTAACATTAAAATAAATAAAATCATCATCTTGTATGAAGGTATTGGATAACACAGTATTTCAGATTTGAGTTCTTAGTAGTTCTTTAAAATTATTCAAGTATCTTCTCCCAGGGAGGAGCTCATGAAGTTCTGCCCAAACCAAGGAGCTGTCAATTGACAGCTGCTGGGGAATGAGAAGTCATTCTTCTTCAAGAATGGGGTGCTGATATAGGCTACCCATGCTCCAGTGGGTAATCTCCACATTTATTTACATATGGGCAACATTAATAGGGCTTTGTGTTTAGTTTTTATTTAAAAGAAAAGAGCATGAGTTGGAAGGCACATTTATTGGATGAGGGACCTGGAGAAGAACTGGAGGAAGAAAGAACAGCATGGATATTATCATACTTCACTGTAAACATACATAAAATTCTTAAAGAATAAATTTTCTAAATAAAATATTTTCTCCCAAAACAATAGCATTACAGATTTGTAGTTGTCTCCGAAAAAGCAGCAATTGAGATAAAGGTTTGAATGTCAATTGAACATAGAAGCATGCCAGGGAACTGAGACTGCTCACTGTGATGCTGAGCCTGTGAGAGGTGTATATCTATTTGAAAATCTGGATATTATATTTAATTTTATGAGTATGGACATATCCATACCTTTAGAGACATGATTGAATGTGGTTAGCCAGTTTCTTTTTCTCTTTCTTAGCTTTGTGGAATAAAAGTATGTTTTAGAAACAAATTGTAAAACAAATAAAAATATGCTAACTGGAATTTATTTTGTATTTATGATGTGATTAAATGTGAGAAAGTCTGCAGAACTCAATAATAAGTAATAACTGTTGGGATTTTCAGAATGTTATAGAGATGTATCCTTTAGTCTCCAGGTTGTAAAATTTAGACCTTCACTATAGCATGAGCTATTAGATCATAACTAGTCTTTGCTATTGAAGTACTTTATAGAATAGAATTATGTGCTATCCTAAAACTTACCTTAAAAATTACTGTCTGCTTTTCTTTCAAAGTATCTTTGTTATTCAAGATGATAGATGAATTGTTTCAGAGTATTTTTAACATTGTTAAAGCTATTGGCATGGATATTAAAAATGAACTAGACATTTCTATCTTTAAAAGAAGTCTTTAAATAAGTTTATTGACCTGGTAGGAGAGAAGAGCTGATCACTCCTCCATTTTCATTTATAATGCTCAGCCAATTAGCCCAGGTTATCAACTTGAAGCATTTACAACAGCCAGGCAACACACACATCCATTAATTCAGCAGATCCTTATTGAGCATTGTGTCTGGCATTGTGCTAATTATTGAACCCGTGTCAGTCTGCCTCTCTGAGTGTCCTTGTAAGGATCAGCTTGGCTCTCAGACCATGACTTCTTGATGTCTGTCAGCACCAGCAAGATGCCAGGCTCAAGGGCAGGGGAGATGGTGAGAGGTCAGATTTGAGATGCAAAAGCAAATAACTATGCATCTTATAAGTATACATTAGTGACACAGAATTTGTAACATGGAAAACAGCAGGAAGAGCAATTTTCTTCCAGGGTGCATATCATTCTGCCATCTGAAAATAGTGTCTAGTTCAGGAAAGTTGTTGAACCATGCACCTCTCTCAGAAATTACAAGAAGCAAGAAATGAAAGTAAAGATAGTTGAATAATCTGTATAGATGCTTCAGCAAACATTTCTATATAACCAAGTTCTCAGTTATACAAAGAACATCCAGTGCAGAACCATGAAGGCTGATAGCTCTTTGAAGTGTGTCCTGTCTGCTTCCAGTAGCAAACACTATTTAACTTCTCCACCTGTTTTTTCTTTAGATTTATAATTATGCAATTTGATCATACTTCTGAATTATGGTAAATATTGCAAGAAGTTTACTTTCCATTATCTTACGGAGGCATTCCATAGGTATAAACAAACTCACATAATTGTGCTAAAAAGACAAAAATATATTTAAAATCATTAACTTAATAGTCAGGAAAATAATCATTACTGGTAGTTAGAGTCTCATAGGGTGGCAGAAATATTAAAGACATTTTATCTTTCCTAATTGGGCCCATAAAATTCAGAAACCAGACGATGGTTAAGACACTGCCAGACTCCAAGGAGTACAATGTTTCAACTAGAGCATTGGGTATAAAATCAAAAACAAAAACAAACAAACAAACAAGCAAAAAGCAATATCAGAATGGAAAAATATAAAGCTGAAAGATGTGTTAGTTAGGGTTTCTAATGTTAAGGTGAAACACCATGACCAAAAGTAAGTTAGGGAAGAAAGGGGGGTTTATTTAACTTACTTTTCCACATTACAGTTCATCATCAAAGGAAGTTAGGATAAGAACTCCAACAGAGCAGGAAACTGGTCACAGGAGCTGATGCACCAGCCATGAAGGGGTGCTGCTTACTGGCTTGCCCATCATGTATTGCTCAGCCTGCTTTCTTATGAAACTGAGAATTACCAGCCCAGGGATGGCACCATTCACAATGGGCTTGGCCCTCCCACCTCTAGCACTAATTAAGAAAATGCTCTCAGCCAGGCGTAGTTGGCGCACACCTTTAGTGCCAGCACTCGGGAGGCAGAGGCAGGCGGATCTCTGTGAGTTCGAGGCCAGCCTGGTCTACAAAGCGAGTAGCTATACAGAGAAACCCTGTCTCAAAAAACAAAAACAAAAACAAAGAAAAGAAAGAAAGAAAAGAAAAAGCCTTGCCTACAGTATTTTTGTTGTTGTAGTTTTATTATTATTTATTAATTTATTTATTAATTTATTTATTCGTTTTTTGCGACAGGGTTTCTTGTGTAGCTTTGCGCCCTTCCTGGAACTCACTCTGTATTCCAGGCTGGCCTGGAACTCACAGAGATCCGCCTGCCTCTGCCTCCCGAGTGCTGGGGTTAAAGGCGTGTGCCACCACCACCCCACCTGCCTACAGCCCTATCTTATGGAGGCATTTTCTTCAAGGTTCCCTCCTCTCAGATGACCTTACGTTGTGTCAAGTTGACATAAAACTATCTAGCAAACTTAGTAAAACAAACAAACAAATGAACAGCTCCTCCACAACTCTGCTAAACAAAATGCCCTGAGAGTGAAATCAGTACATCTGAACCAGCTTTTCCACCCTGGCCGTGTACAGCGTCTACTCCATAACTCAAGTCAGAGACCTAGAGCCATCTTTAGTCCCACCTTTCTAGCATCACTACTCTCCTGTTTGCTTTTCTCGCCTTTAAATGCCATCCTATATAAGCTTGTAGACCATACCTTCTGTCTAATAGATATGTATCTGAGTGAATACATTCCCAGATAGAGCCTTTTATATAGTGTATTCTCAGTAAGTGCCCATTAAGTGAGTGGATGTTGTAATTTATACAATAGTGACAATATAATAATATAAACATTTACTTAGGTTTTTTCAGGTTAGTGCATAATTGGGGTCTTTTATATACATAGGAGTCTTCCTATGATCAGCATTATACCTTTTGTTGGCATTTTTGCTAATTAAATGATTGGCCACATATCTCCATTCAAATCATTTGTTACTTTCACTTATTCTGAAGTAGGGCTACTAAATATTTAAACCAAAAGACAAAACTAATTATAATGGTTGTGCTTCTTCTGTGTAAAATTCACAAGAGAAGAAATGCTGTAGTGTCTTGCTACTTTGGGCATTTAGCCTCTTCCTGTGCTTTCCACGTATCTATTTTGTAGAGCAAACAATGCAGGGGTAAGGGGATACAGAACTGTGGTACTGTAAGTGTATAGCTCTGGAGAATCAGTGCAGGGAATTAATTCCTGTATCTGTTGAGTAAGCTGAGAATATATAAGCATGAGGCCATACTCCCACTGATGGGAGTAAATTCCCCCAAGACTACAAATTCAACTGTAGAGCTGTATAAAACAATCACCCTCTGTCTTTGCTCATTCTTATTCTCAACCCAGAGTACACTTGATTTTATGTATTATGGGAAAGGACAGGAAGATGGTTTACTTGTTTTCAAATGTGTTTTTGTCTCATTATTATTTTTTGAACTAATAGATAACTCTAGTTTTGTACTTACACAATTTGTGAGTCACAAAAAGTATTTAACACACAGTAAGCAATGAATCAGTGCTGGGCATCATCCCCGATAAGGTGTCATCCATGAAGATGGGATGGGGGAGTTCCTTTGGTTTCTCTCAGCATTGCATTCTAAACATATGCATGATGACAAGTCTGAAACAGTCTTCAAAATATTTGTTAATGACTAAAGTATCCAAATAAATGGAAGTCATGGATCTCATTTGATTTAAATAGACAATTAATCTCTATTTCCCTAGCCAGTTATACCTACACTGTATGTGTTTTATCAAGCATAGACATATGCTTGTAAGTATAGGTATGTAAATATATCAGTGAAAGAAATATGAGGAAGACATTAATCTGTAGCAGGTGAAAGGAGATGTTCCTGAGGCAATGTTTAGCAGAAAAAAAATATGTAGAAAAAAGCCCAGGAAGAAGTTACCAAAATCTTTATGCTGTAATTGGAAATGTGAACAGCTTTAAGGGGTTGTGAGAGAGATCTCTCTGAGTAGTAATAAAACACCTGCTCTAAAGAATAGTCCACAAGCATCAAGAGCTGACATAACCTGGAGTGCCGATACCTACAAAGCCTGGATATCAATGGAGAAAGGTGCAGGCTATACAGCTCAGACCAGAGGTTCTTATAGCCACACGTATCCTTTAAAGGGAGGAGAATGGAAAAAATGAACAATATCTGCTTTGCACATCTGTACCTGTATGTTGTTCTGTATGCTGATGAACTGTGTGTGTATATATATATATATATATATATATATATATATATATATATATATATATATATATATTGGTTTTGTTTTCTTGCTACCTTGTACTCATTCGAAATGGTTCCCTTTGGAGGATTCAGTTATATCTCAAGCACTATCTCAGGTGGTGCGGTAGATTTTTTTTTCCCTAGATAATACCAGTTGCGCCAAGATGTTTTAATATTACTTTAGAAGGGGAGAAACAAATAAGAACAGAAAACTGAAAACATTTATTTGATCTTACTTTTCTAGGTAAGTAAAATGATACGCATGTGTGAACATTTAGAAGAAAACAGAAAAACAGATTTTTTTAGAAACACATAATCATGCCTGGGAAGGAGTTTGACTTTGATTTATCTTAGTTTTTGTGTGTTTGTTTATGGTTGTGTACATATTATTGCTATAGAAAAATTCAACTTTATATATTTCATACAATTCTTTTGGAGATTCTTATGTTATTTGACACTACAAAGGAATATTTATTCAATGAAACTTGTTTAGGTTCCATAATGTAATGTTTGGGACTCTAGCAGAAACTATGGTACTAGAGATATTAATGGTAAACATTTGGTTGTTATGGGGTTGTGGTATTTTCTCACATTTTTCTTTTAAACTGAACTGAGTTTTAAAACATTGTGTCCAAATTCCAGTGACTTCATGAGCTAGATCATTACAAAGTCAGCTGAGAAGCTCTATGGAAGGCCATAGAACTAAGAGCCTCATCAAACTCACACAGTTGATAGGATCCAAAGCTCTATGACACTATATATAATTAATATTAATTTTTTCAGAATATATAGATTGTGGCTTTATTTAAAAATATTTAGAGATTTGTCATATAAAAAGACATTTTTTTTCTGTATTGATGGAGTGTTAATGAAACCCAGACACTTGATAACAGGGAATGTATCAACTAATTTACTTATTATAAATTCAAGTTACATTTTCCATGACTCAGTAGAGACTTGTGTCTCTTGGAAGCATATAGAATGTCAGAAAGTGAAGATGATGACAAGTAAATAGTTTCTTTGGGCTAAAAACACATTACAATTTTATGTGTAGAAATTTAAAATAATATATCTAAATGGTGTATCACATATAGGTCACTATCACTCACCTTATATTGTGAAAAATAGTTAACCAAGAGTTTATGTAAATTCCACCTGTGTAAAATATAAGTAAACCAAATGTATTTAAATATTTAAATGAATGAATGAAAATAAGAACTCAATATTCTTCTCCTTCCATGCTTTATATAAACTAAAGGGCATAAACTGTTATCATTAAGGAAGTCCTAAACTATTTCCCAATGAAAGGTCAACAAGTAACCTGAAGGTGATGATTATGTAAACATGCAAAGGGATGCATGTCAGAATAATGACTCCTGAATTTCTCCCTTCTATTCCAACCTCAGTGTAAGGAGAATGTTAAAATTATAGTTTTGAAGAATAAGGAGTATCTGGCAGAAGTGGTCTTCTGTGGGTATAAGACATATAAAGAGAAGGATGTAAGTACTTTTATATCAGACATAGGTGGGGGTGGGGTACAGGAAATGCACTTCTTCTAGAGTTGACATTGTTTCCAACTGTTCAAAAGCCCTTCTGTCATAAGTACCAAGTTCTTGCTTGCTCGTTTCCTTTTCCTGAAAAGAGAAATCATTCAAGAAAAATAATCACTATCTCACAAGTCCATATCTATTCATCCTAAGCAAAGGAGAAGACCTCTACTGGTAATCTTTCTCAGTTAGACTGGCCTGGCAATCATAATTATACATCAATAGTCACGGCTTATTGAGATTTAAATAAAAAACAATAACACAAATTATAAAGGACTACAACACATATTGAAAAGAATAACTAATTCTAAAGGAGAAAAATCACAGGAGTAGTTCAAAAGATATTTGAATTTTAACATCCATCATGCTCAGATAGAACCAAGAAGTTAATGGATATTGACTCATATGTCTGGGTACAGGATCCCAAACACAGATTAAGAAAAATCCTAGACATGGAAAGTAGAAGCAAATGTCTAGAGAAATAATCTAAATATTGATGTGAAACAACAATAAAAATATCAGATACTGCTGATAATCACAGAGGATCAAGTAGAATTGAATCAGATTATGAAGCAATGGTAGATGTAAAAGCATTCAGTTATACTTTTCCTTCTTCTTTCCCTTCCTCCTTCCCTCCATCCCTTCTTCTTTCATTCCTTCTGCCCTCCTTTTTTTCTGTTAAAGTGTGTGTGTGTGTGTGTGTGTGTGTGTGTGTGTGTGTGTGTTTGTGCGAGCGCGTTTGCTGTTGACAGTTGAATCTGGGGTGGGGGGGTATACATCTTGGACAATTCCACTATCACTGAACTGCAAATCTAGCTCTTTTTTGAATTGTATTATGAAAGTATTCTAAAGCATCAGTTTGGCCCTGAACTCATTTGGTATCCCAGACAGGTCTTTAACTCTCTTGGCAGCTCAGGACACTCTTATGCTTTTGCCCCTTCTTATCAAATGTCTGGGTTTATACAACGGTGCCACTAGGCCTGGCTAAAATGCTAGAATTTTGATAATTATGTTTACCTTTTTCTCTACAAATCTAATTATGCTTCTTGGATGAGTCTGAAGTAAATAATATTTAACAACTATTAAAAGCAACCACAGCTGGTAATGTTCTTACATTATTAAAAGGATCCTGGAGACAAAACATCACTAGGAATTCATTTACTTGAATGAAAGTAAATATCATTATCTCTGTATTTCAAAATTTGTGAAGAAACTTAAAAATTAGGTAGTCTAACTCAGCATGGCATGGTGCTTTTAATCCCAGCACTCAGGAAGCAGAGTCAGGTAGATCTCAATGTGTTCTAGGCCAGCCTGATTTACACAAAGAGTTCCAAGACAGCCAGAACTACACAGTGAAGCCCTGCTTCAAAAAAATATACAAAAAGAATAAAGAATCATAAAAGAAAGTCTGAAAGGGAAATGCAAGGGGGCAGAATATACCAGTTCATCATATTCCCCACCTTATCCTTTGAATGGCTAACAGGTAGAATTTAAAATGAAGACTCCAGACACATAATTATACTCTCTGTAAAAATGAAATGAAAAATTATTCAAGCTTAGAATGATACAATAAGATAGGTAGGTGTATAATAGAGAATTTCGTTTTGTTGATTAAATGCATAGATTTAATTTAATTACTTAACTCATGTGACATAACAATAATTGTATACAGTAGAAACTAAATGAAGATCTCAATGCACTTCCCTAAGACAACATGAACATATACTCTCATATTAGGAACCTTTAATGTTTACTCTATTTTAAGGAATCTTATAGACACATGTATGTACAAAGACACATTGGATTACTTTAACTTAAAACTGGTGACTGCACTCTGGGTTTGTTTGTTTGTTTAATATTTGCTACATATTTTGTATGTGCATGCACCTTTGCTCTGTTGCTTGGTATTCTAGGAAATGAAGAAATTAATAAGAAGCTGTTATCTAGTTTCTTAACATTAAGTAGTGGTGTGTGTGAAGCACACAGGTGCCTTCTACAGAGCAAAGTGAATAACAAAAATCTTGAGGCCAGAGATGGTAGAAGGAAGAAAATAGCATGCCTTTAGAGAAATCAAGCAGGTCTCAGAAAAGAAGTAAAATGAAAGTATGCCTGAGGATATGGTCAGGCCACAGAAGTAAACAGCCTCGTGGACTGTTGCAACACTGGGTTTAATATCCAAGAAAGAGAAAGGCAGATATCACTTCAAAACCTCTCAGAAACTCTCCGAAGACTGGAATAGCCACAAGAGGCCTGGATGACCATACAGCTCTATTTACTTTGAAAAGGTATTTCCAAGGATGGGCAATAAATTACGTGATTACTTGTAAGATTAGGGTACCCAATATTTGGAAACCATTCCATGAAAGGACTTCTGCCAAGTTTATGTGTTATTTACCAGAGATTTGTGTATATTTGAATCATTCAAAACATTAAGATAGGAAATATTAAATTCCTCCACCCTTGGCAAATTGTATGAATTATAATGTACAAAGATAAGAAGAAAGTAAAATAAGTTTATTTTGAAGAAATTCGCGCAAGAAAGATTGGGGCACATTTCTGATTGAATTGAGAGCGGAAGACAAAACAGAGCCTGGCTTCCAGTGTACAGGCTATCTGTGCACTTGCAATAGCAAAGCATGTCTGGGGCAGACGTGAGACTTCTGCACAGTTATGCTTCCAAAAGAACTGAGGTTTTCTCCTGGTCTTGCCCAAGATAAAGAAAACAATTCTTCTTCTGCAGGGAGATAGAACCCAAAGCCTCACTTACACTAGACAAATGCTACCTCTGAGCCCCTTAAATTTTGTCTTATTATTACACTAGGAAGTGGTTCTTTTCAATTTCTGATTATTGTATCTAGCCAAGAATGGAGAGGCTTATTTGAGATTACAGCAGGGAAAACAAGTAAAAACAGTTTTCACAAATAAAAACCAAGATACACTTCATGGAGAACATCTTCTGTATTAGGATTTTGAATAAACAAAACTACTAAATAATGAAATAAATGTTAAACTACCTTTAAATTTGCATATCATATGTGTTGCAGGGTCATGTCGGTGTCAGAGGACAACTAGTCTGAGCTGATTCTCTCCTTCCACTATGGAGGTTTCAGGCATTGAATGCGGACCTCTAGACTTGGCAGCAAGTGCCCTTACCTACAGAGCCATTTTTTTTGCAAAGGAAAAATTAATTTTCTCCCATGGAATCTCACTTTGTATACAAACCACACTTAAGCCTAGACTCCATTCCCAGAAGGAGAAGGCCAACACAAAATGAACTCAATGGGATTTTTGTAGATATTTCTCCTTCATATTGCTTTGTTTGGTTATATATATATATTTTATTTTACTGGTCTTTTGCTTATATATTATGGTTTCTGAGTTTGTGTTTTTATGGGTTTCATGTGTGTGTGTGTGTGTGTGTGTGTGTGTGCTTTCTCTTATTGATTCTTATTTATTCCTTCCTTTTAATTGTCTGTTTATTTCTAAAAAAAAAAAAAAAAGTCATGGAGTTGTATGGGTGGGGATCTGGGAAGAGATGGTATAGGGAGAACTATGGTCAGATTTTTTTTATGAAAAAAATCTTATTTTTTTCCATTAAAGTCAGCCAAATTATTTCTAAATGATAAATTACATCTAGATAAATAATCTTGTTTTTATTTAGAAACTTGAGTATTAAGTGAACTTGCGCAAATTTTAAGGTAATCTTGATTTTCTCTATTTGCCCTTGCAAAATTACCTCAATATGTATTTTACTTTCTAATATTTTATGTAATTTTGGCATCTTGCATGTAAATCTAGGATTTTTTTTTGGTTGTCTCTTTATTTTTTTTTTTAAATTCATGTAAATGAGCCCTTAAAGTCACCTGAAAGATTTTGCCTTTTGATAGGGTCCTGAACTCTATGAACAGGTTAGTTTTAAACCAATAAATAACATCAATACTAATTGTAGATTTGAGTTCTTCTTGGCTTTGAAAATGAATTAGGTTACTCTCTTTAAATATAACTATGTCTTTACTCCTTCCCCCTCAGAACCTTACCATTCTCTTCACTCTCCTTTTCAAATTCATGGCCTCCTATTTGTAAGACGAATTGCTAAATGGTCTTACTAATAAAAACCCAAGCCAGATATTGGGGTGAAAACTGAGAGATCAGAGAAGCCAAAGAAGCCAGCTAGGATCTTAATGATACGAAAGCCTCAGCCCAAGAAAGAGCTGCTTCCTGTCTACTCATGCCTATATATCTTTCTGTGCTCTGCCATGTTACTTTCTCTCCCTGCCCAGCTACATCACTTCCTGTCTGTCTGTGCAGACATCCAGACCTCTATGGTTAACTAGTACTGGGATTAAAGGCATGTGCCACCATACCTGGTTCTGTTCCCAGTGTGGCCTTGAACTCACAGAGATCAGGATGGATCTCTGCCTCCCACATGCTAGTATTAAAGGTGTGTGCTACCACTACCTGACCTTTATGTTTAATATAGTGGCTCTCTTTTTCCTCTGATCCCAGATAAGCTTTATTGGGGTACACAAATAAAATATCATGTTACTTATTCTTTATTATTATTATTATTATTATTATTATTATATTATACATGTGTATAAGGGTATATAAATATATAAATGTAAGCTATTTAGTCTGTTCAGTATTGTTCATGTGCATATCTAACCCCTTGAGATTAGATAATCATATAGTTTGCTCATTTTGGTGAAGGTCAGTTCTCTCTCTCTCTCAGCAGTTTTTAATTGTCTGTAGCTTTTTCATCTTGGAGTAGGATGGAGTACAATTTTCCCCATTACTAGTGTTTACTGAAGAACTTTATAATTTCAAAATTTCAATGAGTTCTCACTGCACAGTCATATCTGTGTATACAACCATATAGCCACACTCCCACACATCCCTACACACATATACCATCAGAAGAAGATTTCAGATTCTCAAGCAATTTTACCTGTTACTTATTTCTCTTGCCAGCTCTTTTCTCTCTAAAGTTCATGTCTACTTTGAATTGAAAATAATATTGAAAACTGTAAGCTTATTATCCAAACTTTTGAAGTGTTTTGACATCAGCAAGAAAGTCATCACCATAGTACCTTGCCTCCCTTTCTTCAAAAAAAAAAAAACAAAAAAAACCAAAAACGCTCTCCTGGGTCTAAAATGGCCAATCAAATTCCTCTTTATTGAACACTTGGTTATGCTGGGTCCTTATTCTAAAGAAGTGACAGTGACAAAGCAGGAAATAAGTACAATTAGAATGAAAAATCTCTTCCAGATATTGTCAAGGGATGTGGCTATGAGCACAGGCCCCCAGCACCACAAGGCTGCCAAACACCTTGCAAAAACAGAGCCTTGCTCCAGGAGCTTTCTACTTTGCTTATTGTTTATATTTTACATATGGCAATACACATATCTGCCCCCATGCCCTTAGTTTTATATCTTTCTCTTGAATAAATTCAGAGAAACCACATTGCTTGCTTTAAGTCTCTTTATTTCTTTTTCTTATCTCCTTTTCCTTCTGCTCAACTTGTCCCTGATTTTGGCTTCTCTCCCAGCACTCTTCCCTTGAAGTGCTCATTATTAGCATAGCTTCTGCTCAGCAGACTTGCCCAAGCCCACTGCTAGGTGTTCCTGAGCTGAGTCCTTTCCATGTTCTAAGAAAGGTTCTGGAATGAAATAACATGGAAATCTGAAAGCTACTCTAAACCCAAATGTGAAAATAAGCTATGTAAAAAAAAGAAAAAAAAATCTATTATAATGAAAATAGCCACTACTTAATAGATGACATTTATGTATCTGAAACATGGTTAAATTCTTCATATTTAAAGCCAATTTCTTCCATCCCAAAGAGACTCTCAGTCACTGAAGTGAATTTTGCAAAAAAGTTACACATGTTTGTATTTGTATTGAAGGTGGAACTAACTGTGGTTGAACTTACTCTGTTCACATTTCTCCAGTCTTTAGTTTCTTTCTATCTTATTACTTATTTTCCAGAAACACATACAGGTTGTTCAGAGACTTAGACATGGCAGCTGACTTTGACTTCTACTTTACTCCTTTTTTATTTGTGTTAATGAATTACAGAATTGTGTGTTTTCCTGGGATGTCTGCTGTACCCATATACTCTCCCTTACTTCTAAGGTCAAATCCCTAGTTCATACCCATGCTCCTTTTGGGGCATATGTGTTAGTCTACTTGTTTTGCTGTTTGTCAGTTACTTTTCTATTACTGTGAAATGACAATATGGCCAAGGCAAGTTAGAGAAGAAAGAGTTTATTAGGGTTTACAGTTTCAGAGGGTGAGTCCATGATCATCATGGCAAAGAGAGAGCATGGCAGCAGACAGACACACAGGCATGGCTCTGGAGCAGTAGCTTAGAGGTTATATCTAACTTGCAAGCATGAGTCAGATAGACAGCGAATTGGATATGATTTAGGTATTCAAAACCTCAAAGCCTAAACCCAATGGCACATGTCCTCCAGCAAGACCACACTTCCTAAGCCTTCTGAAACAGTTTCACTTAGTGGCTACCAAACATTATTTGAATAAATGGACTTATGAGGGACATTCTTATCCAAACCATCACATTATTTGGTAATTATTCTCTGATTTCTGTCATGAAACAATTTGATAATATTCCTGCTTTGTTAGTTCTTCATAGCTCTTCTCATTCTGTTCTTAACACCTACAACTGGTTGAATATAGATAACATGATTTGGGCTGCATTCATAGACTTAAGTATCGCTAGTAGAGAATCTGGATTAACATGCATAATTACAGAATTAGTTACTCACTAGAAATTCTAATCTGTGTTATCAATGATCCTATTAAGTCTTTTAAACTAAAAATATTATTTCTACTCCATTAGTTGAGGCTTAAAGTTTCTAAATTTTGTCTTCCCAACTTTATGGGTTTTTTTTGTTTTTTTTTTGGTTTTTCAAGACAAGGTTTCTCTGTGTAGTTTAGGTGTGTGTTCTGGATCTTGCTCTGTAGACCAGGCTGACCTCTGAAAAGATCCGCCTGGCTCTGCCTCTGGAGTGCTGGGGTTAAAGTCGTGCACCACCACTTTTAATTTAATTGAAATTATTTTTCTAACCAAACCATAAAATCTTTTCTTGCAAACATGACAAATTCTACATATATGTCTATTTAACATATCAAAGCTGAACCTGGTGGCCAGGTTCTCCCAGTGTCCCTCAGTCTCTACCTGTTACAGGGTATGGTGTGCATATGCAGTCCTCTGGCCTGAACTCTCCAGCCCAGGGGCTGGGCTGCCCTTCCCCCCAAGACTTTTCCCTATCCAATCCAGACACTTTGTTTGCCCCTCCCCTCTGTAACTTTGGCCTCCAGCTCCTGCATCTGGTTCTCCTCCCTCCCTTCTCTCTTCCCCAAGTCCTCTCCGCAGGTGGCCCAGCTCAGTCTGGTCTCCTGCTCCACACTCTTCCAGATATCACTGCTTCTGAAGACACTATCCCTTTTATCCACAATAAATATTCTCCTTCACTATACTTAGGAGCAGTCACATCCTTTCCTTTCCGTTTTCTTTCTTTTTTTTTTCATTCAGTATGTTTTCTGGACTTCTACTACATTGCATTTCTAAAACTGTGTTTTATTACCCATCTGTAACAGCCAAGGACTTCATCTTAGAGGTCTGAGGCCAAACTTGTAAACAGCCTGAGGCTGTTAAGACAATACCACAATACCAGGAATTCTGGGAATGCAAAAGACCTGAATGATCTCTCATATCTGCAGAAGTGCACATCCCCAGGAACAGATTGTGACTTTTTGCGTTTAAAACACTGCCCTCTCCTTTTTATCTGGGCTACAGTCTCAAAACCAACCAAGGAGACTGTGGTCAGCTGCATCTTAAATCAGTTTGACTGATTGAAGTCTCAATAGCTTTTGGGTTGTCTTTCTTGGTGGTCTTGAACTCCACAAACACATCTATGCTTCTAACCCTCCTCCACAATTCTTGTGTGTTTTTCCCAACTCTCACTCCATCCAGCCCCAAAATACCTGTCAAAGTACTTTACAGGTTCAGATAAATGTATTTGTTAAACTCAATAAAAAGAAAAGTGGCAAACATATTCAAGCCAAGTCTATGTCAATGTATTGGAAAATTGATTTAAAGAAGAAAGTGGGAAATGTATTTGCATTGAGAGGCAGGAAATGGAGGTTTTTGGCTTTGATCATGCAAGTTATCTTCTCTGAATTTTGTTTTCTCCATCTCAAATAAAAATGAGGCCATCTCGTCTGAAATTATAAAATGCTCCTATTGCAGAGAAAATTGACAATTGCATAAGAAATGGTCAACCACTTAGAGGCATGACTTAATTTTTAACCAAATGCACAGGAAGATTGTTGTACATATGCAGTAAAGGATGCAAATTAATGCACAAAGCATTTTAGAAGGTAAATATACTTAAGGCAGATTATTGGTCTTATAAACCTCAATCCAGTTCGTTCATATCAATATAGCTTGATAGAAATGTATGATCCAGAATCTGAATTGCTTTTCCAAAGAGCCTTATGGGGCTTCCACTCACACCATATCACCATATGTTTCTTTCAGTTTTATGAGATATCTTAGGCAAGGAAATGGAAAATATACTAAGCACGTTGATTTCTCAATATCTTTGCTCTCCATTTTAAAAGAAAAAAAAAGAAACAGAAGAAGGATGAAAGAAAAAGGAAGACTGACTGACAGCAGATATGCATTGCATGGGTCATCAGATTTTGCTAGCTGCCACTCTCTACTCATTCCCCTTTATTTTTCATTCAAATCACTTTTCTTTTGCTAGAAAAACTTGTGCTGCTGGCTGGGAGACTTGGATGTGACTCCAGAGAAGTTATCATACACAGTAATCTCAGGCTGGGGACTGCTTTTGATTTTACCTCACATTAGTGAGCTCCTTATCCCCTTCTACCACATTTTCCTTGTATTTGCAGTTAATGTGATGTCATAAATCGCTCTCCAACATTGCCTAAGGAAGAGAGGTAAATTATGTCTGCTCAGCAAACCTCTCCTGATTAGTAGTGAGTCTTGATAACAAGAATCTGTTAACTTCTCTTTCATGTATTTAATTTTTTTCTCATTTGATTTCTTGTTTTCTTTATCTAATATCACTCAACCTGTGAGCCCTGCGAGAAAGCAAATATTTTAAAACTTTTGGCAATAGGAATAAAGAAGGTTATTATTTTCTTAAGGAAAAAGTTGTAATAATTTAAGGCTTAATTCAAACAAAAAAGCGAGACATCTGAGTTCTCTTTCTTTGCTCAAGATCATTAATAGGTAAATTTGCATGTATATTATCCATGTTATATATATTACATGTTTTATATATATATATATATATATATATACACATATATATATATATATATATGACACACAAATAATACACAAACACATATATATATTACACACACAAATAATACACACACACACACACACACACACACACACACACACACATATATATATATTCCTTAGACTTGAAAGCATTCAAAAGTAGTTGCTTAAACTCTTCATTTCTCAAATTTTTATGGGATCACACAAATCTTCCCTAGAGATACTAATGGAAGTTTTATATGGATTTTCATTCATTTTTTAAGTAATAAAAGCCAACATGTAATTTTTAGGCAAGTCCTAACTGACAGCTAACTGATAACATTGGGATAGTTACCAATTTTGCACTATTTTAAGTAATACTCTGATGAAGTAAATTGCTTTTAATTTTTAGCATGGAGGCTGAGGCATGGTACAATAGCTACAACTCTGTCTTCTGAGCCTGCATAAGTTGGAAACAAAGCCTCTTGTGGCCATCCCCCAAATGATACTCCATTTTACTTCTCCAAGCTTCAATTTTCCATTTTGAAAAGTGATACAATGCTTAGCACACATGAGAGATTTGAGCAGGTTACTAGCTGTCCTTGTTCCATTGTGGATTATGGTGATGAGGAGCTTTTTCTAGACCCAATGATATTAACCCCTTTGATATTCTCAATCCCTGTTTTCCCACTTTTATGTTAAAGGGCTTGGGTTTGATTCATTTCAAATTCATATAATACTGTGTATACCTCTTGCAATTACAGAAAGTTCTTTCTCTAATATAAAGCTATCCCAAACAAACACTACAGTTTCCAAAATCTCCTGTGGTTGGATAAGGAAGAGCCTAATTTTCAATGTTAATTATTACACGATTTCATAGTTACAGTGAAGCTTCTGTCAATCCAAATAGAACCATGTTATAATTCAGTTTGTTTATAATATTTTTACCGATGTTTTCTGTATTGCAGTATTTTTATCTGGGACCCATCTTTAGCTGTGTTACTTTAAACATAATGTTTTTCACAAATAATGTGTAATTAAGAACAATTAGTATTACATTTTTTTTTTTTCTGGAGAAAATCAGGTATATCTGCTAAACATAAGCCAACACACAAAAGAGATCTTTCTCTATAGTGAAATTCACTTGAGATAATTTTGGAGTATGCCTTAGATAAAGTACATATGGCACAGCCTACTTTGAATCATAATAAAAGAACTTGGTAGAAATTAAAAGATAATTATATGCAATATTTTTTCTTTATCCTTTTTCTCTCTCCACTCCCTCCCATGTACCTTCTACCCCCATTTACTCTGTCTCAAATTCATGGCCTTTCTTTTAAAGAAAAATGTTTTCTTTACTATTTTTACACCATAGCACTTTACAATTTAATCCATTAATGTTATGAATTCCTAAGGCATGCTTTTTTTCAAATGGTTTTGCATGCTCTTGTTTACGAAATATTATAATAACATAAGGAGGTCTCATATGTTAAGTATTATAACAAAAGGAATCCTTTTTGTCGCTCCACCATCACACTGTGAAGAAGCAGCCTGCCTTCATTTCAGGCTTACAAGCCATCTTCCAGTAAACAAACAAAATTCATTCCTGTAACCTTAAGTACAAATGGATCTGTGACTGCCTGTTTTAGGAATGGCAATTTTGTATTTGTTTCAAAACATTGTTTATAACCATCTTGCCTCCCTATTATTGTTTTAAAGGTTATGTGACCACCTATGACTAATTCGTTATGACTACCTGGTACAACCTTGAATCATGTCTTTGTTTCAGGAGGTCATTAGGACTAACATGTATGCTTGTATTCTACTCCTGTACCCCTGTCTGTTTTGTCTGCAGAGTCCTCCTTTGGAAACCCTCCTACCCCTGAGCACTAAAAACCTTGTTTCTCCTAAATCCAAGGCTGACCTCTCAATCTCCCCTTAGGGATAAGAAGACCCCAAACATAGATTTAAAAAAATGCTCTAAGTAATTAGTCCATGATGATTGGGTCAGTGGTCTTTCTGGTCCTGTCTTTGGGATTCACAACATCCTATCAGGAAGACGTGGAAGCCTGGTGGATTTAATCTCACATGACACATCTCTTAACACTGATTTTCAATCATCTAGCATTCTGGAAACTTGACTGCCATCTGGAACCATCTCTATATCAGTTGCATTTGAATACAGATTCCATTGCATATGAGTGTTCTTACCAGCTGATACTGTGGATTCCAGTTTAGTTCTGCAGAAGAGCAGTATTTGTGTTCTTTGTACATGGGAGGCACTTATTGAAGAACAGTTTTCAAGGGATCTCAATCCTGTATTTTTCTTAATCACTGAAGCTCTCTTTTCATACCTAATTTTCAAATAGAATACTTTAGAATAGTTGGTCCATTTCAAGTCAATTCTCCAATTATTGAACTGTAGTTCTACATTTCTAAATATCAAAGAAAGAGATATATTTTTCTTCTAAAGTAAAATTTCTTAAAAACATTCTGAAATCTCAATGTCTTCAAATATTAAGGCCGATCAGGAATTTTTAAAGTATATACATGTGTATACAAAGATAATTATTAATACTTTTAATAATAGAATATTCTATTTTTATATGAAATGCTATTAAAATGTATCATTGCATTTCACATCTCAGCTCAGTATATATTAAATCAATATTTTTAGCACTTTAAAAATGATGTTTTATTAGAGTTGACAGAATTAGGAAATAAAAATACAGGTGTTCAATTACATATGAATTTAAGATGAACAACAAATATTTATTTTGAGTATGATGTGCATATTTATGACATGAAACATTTGTTTATCTAAAGTGAAAACACAACTGAACGCCCTCTATTTCATCAGGCAGTTTGTACTAGGTTGTTAGCACCAACTAATGAGATGAATGCAAGCAATAAAACCAGTTAAAATCCTCAAGGTATGTGCTATGAGAACTGATAAAGCCCAATGAATGGGCTCAAGATACTGAATATTTTAATGGGAATATAATTTTAAATCGTGAGAAACAGAACAGTGTTCCATCTCTAAATGGCAAATAATATGATGAAGACTAGTTACAGTAAGAGGGGTCCAAGTCTCCCAAACATATGACATCGTAATCACCTGTATCTGTGAATATATTATGATATCCACTGAAGGAGAATTGAGGTAAGGGGTGGAATTAAGGTTACTTATCACCCACTGATGAGGAAATGAGGAAGTCGTGTGGGATTGTCTCAGTGGGTCCAATGTAGCCCTAAGAAAATTGAAATGTGGAAGAGCTAGATAGAAGTCAGTGCCTCAGAGTTAACCCCTAATTATAAGGACAGAAATCTCCAAATCCGAGCTGTTGAACAGTATTATGTTGGTTCGCTTTAAACATTCACTACAGCATTATTGATTTGGGCCAATATAAAACCCGTCACATTGAAATGCACCTTCCCCCATCTGCAGTGACAGTTGCTTATTGGTGTCCCATTTGCCAGTCTGTGGAGAAGCAAAAACAGATGGATTGTGACTGGGGCATCATCTGCTGCTTTGGCTTAGGATGTTTAGGTCAGGAGATACTAAGACAGATTTAAAAGGGCTGAGTCACTGCTTTGTCTCTGTTATCTCCTGAACCGAGCACAGTGTTTGACACAAAGTGTGTAGAAAACTTTTTGGAAGAACCAAATAAGTGAATATAATGAAGAATGTTGGCTTTGCTTTCTCCACATTGTGCGGGCTTTTGTTTTGGGCCTAAAAGATGAAAGTATATCCATTAAAAGTCAAAACAAATTTTATTAAAAATAGACACATACTTTATAAGGAAAGCAACCAAACATTTTATGGCATATACCCTAAGCATGTCCAAATTGACATCAGTATTAATATTTAGTTTGATGAAAAATTAATGAGGATATATGTATCTATCTCCCTTCTTTTGTTACCCATGACCTTAATGCTTCTGCTTCTTAGCTTTGCTTCATAACCAGAAAAAAATAGGTTGTAGCTGAATTCCTGTCCGTTTAAAGATGAAAGTAAAGAGGGGAGAGGTGGTAATGAATGAGGAAGCAAGTAGACTGTGACAGTGTGATCACAGCAGAAGGCAGAGGAACAAGGTGTAGAAGCAGCAGACATAATGTGTACAGTGTCAGCTCAGTCTGAGACATGGCCATAGGAACACATTGTTCTGAGATGCACCAGCAGGCTTAGGAGCACCCTTAGGACAGTCCCTGTGAATTCTTGGTTTCGGCAACACAAATGATAACGCAAATCCAGGGGAGATAGTGGTGGAAGGAGAGCTGGTATTAGTTTCATCAGCCTTTGAAACACACGTGTGGTGTAGGCTGTTGCTGTGTCTGCATAGACTACCTTTGGGCTTCTTAACCTAGACAAATGCTCAAAGCTTCTAGTAAGTGACCATTCATTCAAAAACTATGATCATACTGTGGTAAGCACAGGGTTTAATACCTAGGAGTTCCAGGCAGTTTCAATAACTCCTGTTTTAATATGAGAGGCTTATTTCTTTACTGGAAGACTTGACTATATTGGATAACACTAATGTTTACAAGCTAACCACAGTGTCAGGAAGAATGATTTTGTTGAATGTGTCATACAAGAATTCAGAGAATTGGTAATTATAAAAAAAAAAAAAAACTCCAGACACCTCATAACTGACATTTTGAAACAAAATGTCAAAGTAGCACTGCCATTTGATGCTTTAGGGATTTTGGTTTATGAAAATAAATAATGGGTCCATCTTAAAATTTTCAGTTTACAGACATTGAGGTAAATTTGGGTTTTGCTTACAGATTATGTATTGTCTTGCCTAAGACATAGAAGCAATAACAGCTTCTGCCTCTGCCTCCTGATTCTTTCTGTGTGTGATGAGATATCTTAGGGAGGAAGGAACTACTGTATGTGTCCTTCAGAGTTATGTATTTAACACTGTTCCCACATTTTCCAGTCAAGTTCTAATGTAGTTTTGAGGATCAGGGTTCAATTTTTTAAATTCGCCCTTAATTAGTACTAGAAGAAGCATGGAAAGGCAAAGGGGCTGTTATCCCTGTCTTTGAACTATGGTATTTGTAAAGTTTATCAACTAAGATTTGGACACTTGGCAGAAATATAACCTATGGTTTGGAACAGATAGCAGATGATTATTCTCTACTTAATGGAGATGTATGCATTTAAACAGGGAGTTTACTAGAGGCCACAGTACACTGAGACCAGGTATTAATGGTGTGACCCAGGATTACATAATACATCATTAGTCCTGCTCTATATTATTGCCAGTGAAAATGAGGTTCCCTTTGAGCCACAATGTGTGATGAGTAGGGACACCTGGACAAAACAGCCATCTACACAGTCTAGTTAACTTGGTGTCAGGTTCATGCACTAGTTAACTAGCACAATCTCTTTGTTTTCTTAGAAAAATGTTTTGTTCACTGATTTTCTTATGTGTGTATATGTATGACTGCTTGGCTATACATATACTAGGTGCGTGTAAAATCCTGTGACAGCCAGAAGGAGTTGTCTTTTTGAAGTGAGAGATGAGAACTGACTCCAGATGCTGCACAAGAGCAACAAGGGCTGTTAATCATATAGAGTCATTCCTCCAGCCCCCCCCCCATAATCAATTAAATATTAAATTTGTATTAACTGAGACATAAAACACAAAACATATATATTAGTGGGACACCTGTGACGTTTCAGTACATATATACATTCTGTACTCAGGCTAAACATACCAATCTCTCCAAACACTTGTTATGCCCTTGTGTTAGAGGCATTCAAAACTTTCCTTGTAGCATTTTTAGATGCATAGTACATAATCATTGTGGCATTCTATTATGTTATATCACACTGGAACTTCTTGCTAGTGTGGAGTAGCAATCTAGTGCCCATTTACAAACCTCCCACTCCTATTCTATTAGCCTCCAGTAACCCACCATTTCTTCTTTTGGTTTCTCTGAGGTCAACATTTTGTATTGTTCATAAGAATGAGATTATGAACTACATTTTTTGCTCATCCTGTTAATATAAGTCCCTAACTTATTCTGGGTCAAAGTATAGTGGCTTGGAGAACAAAATGGCCCATCCCCCAATCCTGCCCCGCTGCCCTCTGCTTTGGGAGATAAGAAGAGATGCATCTGTATTATTGTTTTTATAATCCTCCAATATTTATTACCAGTCCATAGTGAGAAAATCCCTTCTAAACATTTTCATTTACAGTGAAATTTTTGTTCTGTAACTTTGGCCTCTTCTATTGGCTGAGTCTCATTTTAGAATATCAAATTTTTATTTTAATTTAACTCAATTAGTTTTCTATATGTTAAAACTTTCTCCTACACTTAGCAGCTCACATAGCAGCAGATATAATTCTGATACTTTCAAAAACACTTTTTGGTTGACCTTTTGACATTCTTATGTGTTGTAACTCATAGGTACAACAGAGATCCCTTTGGGGTAGCACATCACTTTAGCACTTACAGTTTTATCAGGTTGATTTGAAGTCTTCTCTCTAGCATTAATCACACACAATTTTCCTGCAGTTTTAGGATTTACAACTTATATTATTAGCGCATTCCTTGTCCTTCCCCCAACATTTGTTTTTCCTATCTTCAGAGAATTTGATCCCATTAACACAAAGTTAACATAGTCAGTTCTTAGCCACATCTTCTTGATAGTTTCTGTGGTGACTTTCTAGACAACCTCCTTTCAACAGGATAAAAGGCAGAACCCATAGTCCTGTTTTCATCACAATACCCCTGGAGGGGAGAGTTACTTAAAAGTCACAAGAAATATTTTTTAAAAAATTGTCCGTTTGTTCATAGATTTGGCCAAGATGAGTTCAACCTAAAATCCTCAAGGAGAAGATTATGTCAAAGTTCATTATACCATATGCTCTGCCCCAGCAACTACTAGAACTTGACAAAAATGGAAGCCAGGGAATGTTGGTTTATCTTATCATAGACAGACATGAGCAGGCAGTGCAGCCTTGAAGTTCTGAGCATTGTCCTGAGATTTTTCATGGTGACTTGAGTTTTCTGTATACATGGAGACCCTGGAAAATCTGATACTGTTTTCCCTATTCCCACACCCTTTTGAATGGTGTCTCCATAGTTAATGAAATGCATTTTTTTCAATATTTTTATGTTTGTGAATATTAATGATATCTCTATCTTTACCCATAATCTTTGTTAATACTCTTTGGCCAGGGCTATATAATAACGTAGGTTACAAGGATATGGTACTTATGAAGACAAGTCAACAGGTTAAATCGCCAAGTAGACAGTAATACAAGTGCTGAAGATTCATCCTTTGGCTGTATCTAAAGGGAGATTTCTAATTTTAGTCAAAATTTTTTCACTAGTACGTGCCACTGTGGGAAGGGGGCTGTGAAGAAATCTGTGCATATCACAGTATCAATATCAATAATTACCTTAAGTGGAGGTGAAGCAATGGCCTGGTTGCTAAAGTGCTTACTCCAATCCCTAGAACTCATATAAAAATCCAGGCACACTGGTGTGCATCTACAACCCCAGTGCTGGACAGGTAGAGTCAGGTGGATGACTGGGACTTGCTGGCCAGCCCATCTAGATACTCCAGGTTCTCTGAGAAACTGCCTCAAAACATAAGGTGGAGAGTAGTGAAAGAAGATATCTTTATGTCAGCCTCTGGAGTTCACATAGTCAAACACATCAGCACATGCATGTGCATACAGACATATACACAAGCAGGCCACATACATACTCACATATGAAAAATAATATTCAGAGATTCTGAGTTCAATTACCCATGCAGAACTGATGGTAAATCTTGAATGCTCGGATTATGCCTAGAGGAGCTCTTAAATACTTCAAGATATCTTCAAGACTCTGGGTCAATACAGTGGTTAAGAATTCTCTTTTAAATCTACACTGATGGGGTAATAAAAAAGACAACAACAACAAGACAAGGCTAATCTTCTTCCATTTTGAGAGCAATAGATCTTTTCTAGATAGGAAGACAGCTATTCTGCTTCTTTTGCATCTTGTTTTTATTAAAAGATTCTTTGAATATTTCGTTCCATTTCTCCATTTCAAATATTTGATGGATTCATCTTGAAGTCTTTAATAAGAATGGATTGTAATAGCCTAAGACAATTCTGATGGAAAATTTTGGTAGATCCTTTTATTAATAAGGAAATCACATCACCTGTTATTTGAAAACCATGTCACCTATTGAATACTGTTGATTTTTTAAAAACTATCTTTTAAAATTTATTTTAGCTGAGCCAAAGATGTCATTGAATGTCACTTGATGGCTGAATGTAGTTCATAAAGGCAATAGAGTTTATCAAGGGATATAAGACATGCAGCAATACTAACTAAATGAAAAAAATAAATCCTTGCTTCTAAATCCATTTTGTGCTAGTATTAGAAACATTTCATTTTTGTCATTTGGCCCTGGTGTAATTTGGTATTTCTATAGTGTACCTCAAGATGATTTCACCTTTCCTGCATTGACTAGATGATGTGTGCATGTGTCCAAGATTCCTATGCTATCATTACCAGAATGAGAATAATTATTCCATTTTTTTCATGTTTGGTAACTCAGAAGTTCTATTCTTCAACTACACTATCATCATACTTTCATTGCTTATACCATGTGTATGGAGATGAGTGATATAATGTTGTCTTGCCCTTTACCCTAGATACTTTTATTTACTAGGTTTAGCTCTAAAATTAGATGTTTCTGGTTTTGGATGTTGACATTTTACTACCTCTGAGATTTTAGTAAGGTTAAACCAATCAAATTTCAATTAAAAAAATCTGTGTATTGGGTATATCAGTTATTATCAAAGGGATTTTGGAACCTTGAATCAGGTTTTTTTTTTATCTGACATATGGTGTGTCCTCAGTGGATGCTAACAATACTTGTTTTTATTATTACCTTGCTATATTGAGATTTCTGCACTGTATTCATCTTCTTAATGTTCCTAGCTTGTAATTGATTTCACAACTTAATTTGGCTTTTGTTCATCTCCCCCCATGTTTAATTTAAATTAATTACAAGTCCATCAGCAATTCTCTAAACAAATATATATTCTCTGAGTCTCATGAAATAATGTACTTAGTCTCCTCAAGGATCTAGCTTTCTGGTATCATAAACCACAGTTCAAAAATCATAATCCTATCATACAACATCACCTATGTAGCCAATTATTCTCCTCCAGGGTGTTTTCAGCATTAATTAGAAGAAAAAGCATTAAAACCTTTTTAATCTCAAAATATTAGTTTTCCTTCACCTATTTCAGAGTTATAACATGATTTCCCATTTTTATATTCAAGATTTGTTCCTTTGCCCAACAAAATCATTAAGAAACAGTTACAATGAAAGAATGTAAATTTCAGTATCCTGTATGTAGTTGTACTTGGTAGGAACTGGTTCTTGCAAACATAGTTACTACCTCATATAGGCTAACAATGCTCATATGTTCATATATTTTGTGTCATTCTAGGGTTTCAAGATTTCATTAAATGACTTTTATATCTTCCATCTACTCCTCAGAACAGATGCTAGATCATTTGAGAGGTAGTTCATATGATGTAACCAATTTATCCTTCCTCTAGAGCGGTAAAATAAACTCTTAGTAAATACTGTAGTTATTAATTGTGAGTCTGAAATTTTCTGGCAGATTGATAACAGTTATTGTACCAGTTACAGTAAAATTCTGTCTATTTCAGAAATTACTAAACTATATAGCTAAAATAATAAAATAATTTATAATGGATATGCTTTGAATATTGTCTACTCAAATACACACATTGAAATTTATTTGTGAATTGAATAGTCTCAAGAGGTGGAGCTAATAAGAAACTTTAGGTTATAAGGGCTCTGTATTAATGAATGCCATTTTGTGTAGGACTTTTATGATGAGAGTCTTTACTTTTGACTTTTGTCATGTAAAGTTGCAAAAAGGAGTCTTTGCAAGAGTCATACATTTGGTTTTTGGCTATTCAACCTTTGTAACTATAAAAAGTGCTGATGTTCTCTATACATCACCCAGTATATATGACTGTGGATTGAGGAGATACATAAATTTTAAACCCAATTTTGTCCAGAAACTTCAACTTGGAATGTGGTTTTCTTCCTCAATCCTGATTAATACGTATGCTGATGAGCTCATTGTGTTGCCATCCTGTCCTGCCAGGTACTTTTCAGTGTCAGTGTGAATAAAACAATGAAAACCCAGTTCTCTTAAAGATAAGGATGAGAGCTCAGAAAAGTGAGAGTCCAGATCCAGAGAAGATGTTTCAATTTATAGGAATGGAGTTCCCGTAGAACAAACTGAGATTGTGGGAAATGCTGGGGAGACATAGAGGGGGAATAGGGTTGAGGATTAAATGGTGACGTTTATATTCATTTACATGTCCTTAAAGGAAAGAAGAAATTCCACGCAGAAGGAACTCTTAGTAGATGCAGAAGCTTTCCTCGGCTCAGTACATGATTTTTGACCTTGGCTCAAGAGTATAGTAGCTTAATAAAAACTGGCTAAAAAGAGAGGAACCCAGGGATCTATAAAAACAATTCTCCTTCTGTAAGAAGTGTTGAGCATTTATTGTTTGAGTTTAGTCATTTTGAAGAACTTTCAGAATTGAAACTAACTTTATTAAAGATTGTGTTTATATAAACCAACTTCTGATTACTGAAGAGGAACTGCTGTGTTAAAGCCAGTATTTTTTAATTATTTAGGGGTAGACATTATTGTACTAGTATTCTAAATGTATTGATCCTCACTCAACACCATAAGACATAAACTCTGTTTATTCAATTTGATAGATGAAATGGTAGAGAAATTTATCGAAACACATGGGAGGTGACTTGAATGAAGACACAGAGCTAGGAGACTGGCAGGTCTGGAGTTTGAAGCTATGCCGTCTAGTTGCAGAATTAAAGCCACTATCATAGAGAACACTGCCCTTAGGCAAAGAATGCGGGGTAAGATTAGATTAGCTTTCTCTGCTTGTACTTTCCATAACATCCTTGTTTGCCAAACCTCTGTAATTTGCTGCATTATTATATTTTACATATAAATTTCTATCAACGTCATCACTTGTTTTGTCATGTTTTCCTTAAAATGAGGAGTTACCTCCTTTATGTCTTCTGTTGTCTAGCAGAGGCCACACAGACACACATTTGAGAAAATTTATTGACTGGATACATGTCTGCAATCCTAGCACTTGCAAGGCAGAGGCAGGAAAATTACACCTCTATGCCAGTCTGTGTCTCAAGAAAGCAAACAAAACAAAATTCTTAAATAAATTAATGACACCTTAAACATCCAGTATGATTTTTACAGAAGTAAAACAGATTTTTAGAAAGCAGGTTCCTTATGAAAGCATATAAAGAATGGAGTAGACATGACGCTTGTGTTCCTAAGTATTCTGCCATAAGCATACTTGGAGAGAAGCATCATAAGGAGGTAGAGGGGCATTTAAATGTCTAGAGGTTGATGGAATAAGAACACATGGTATGCATGTACAGTGGAGTGGTACATAGACTTACAAGATGAAACGGTCCTGCCACTTGTGTCAACATGGGTGAAACTAAAGAGTAAGTGAACTAGTGTAGATGTAAAAATAACAAATACTACATGATTTCACTTACACATGTAATGGATTAGGCAAACTCAGAAACAGTGTAGACTAGTGGTTCTCAGCCTATGGGTTGTAACCCCTTCGAGGGTTGAATGACCCTTTCACAGAGTCACATATCAGATATCCTGCATATAAGATATTTACATTATGAGTTATAACAGTAGCAAAATTACAGTTATGATGTAGCAATGAAAATAATTTTCTGGTTGGGGCTCACCACAACTGTATTAAAGGGTTGCAGCATTAGGAAGGTTGAGAACCACCTGTGAAGACTGATGCTTGGCGGAAATTGGACGCAGAGGAAAGGGAAAATTAATCAAAAGGTACAAAGTTTTATTAATACGTGATAGCTAATGAATAGCATGGTGACTGCACTTAACTGATGGGCTGTAATCTTGAAATTTACTGTGCCTCCACCATATAGTAAAAAAAGACAACAGTTACTATGCCATAGACATAATCATTAGCTTACTCACAATGATCATTTCATAATGTTAAGACCAGAACTCAAGCTATTTATTTTAGAATAGATGATGTTTGTTTTTCAATTATACAAGAATATTTTTAAAGAGAATTAAAACCTAAAAAAATTAGGAAGGTCAGTGTCTATCTAGTCTCTCTTAACTTTTCTTACAGACTTTATTTGCCATCTGCTTTGTAAAGAGAAACAGTAGCAGAATGACATAATTGCTCTTTTGCTCCATGGCATGGGCAGTACTGATTTTTGCCCTAGACTTGGAGAGGTTTTCTGTTTGTCACTGATCTGAACTGGATCTGTGGAGTAAGGTCCATCTTTAAACTTAGGGTACATGAGAAAGCACTCAATCTTCACATTCTATAAAAAACCCTGTGGACAGAGGTGATGGCCTATTCGTGCCAACCTCAGAGCTGTTAAATTTGGGTCACTCTGATTTATTTATTATGACTTATTAATTAGTAGTTGGAATAATTAGCCTGCACCATAAGTAAGTTACTTTTGGAAAGTTGATCATCTTGGAAAGATGATCAGAGGCAAAACCATGGTTGCAGGTTTTATATGACTGTGGGTCTGTTTTTTACTACAAATCAATTTCTGTCCTAGTAAGGGTCTACTGGCATCCATCGGCATGCAACCTAATTGGTAAGAGTTGTTCCTCTGTTCATTACTCCACTTAGGAGGCTGGAAACTGACGAATGAGTCCAGCTGGATAATTGAAGACATTCATCTTTCCTTCTTGGTATGAAGGTCTCTATAATTTGGCTTTCATACCAGTTATCCTCATTTGCAAGCTTTTGAATTTGATACTTTGCACAAGAGTTAGCAACAAAAACTTAGTTAATTGGAAATTAGTGGTTACAAAGTTATTTCTACAATACTTTCATAAAATTTCTGGCACACAGAAACTTCTCTTGTATAAATGGTAGCTAAATATCTTAGAGAAATGAATGCAGAGCTAATCAGCTGACAGGATAGAATTTTCTTTATTGTCATGTATGATTTGGACAAAATAATTTGAAAATAATTAATTTATATATTAAATATATTTAATTTATAATAAGTATCATATTAAAATATGATGCTTCATATGTTTATTGAAACATAAAATGTGAAACAGTCACCTACAAAATCATTTCTCTCTATAATTATGAAATATATAATCCTTATTACAAAACTATTAATCAGGGGAAAAAGTTAGTATTAAAAGTCTGTAATAAAATGGAAGGAAATATTTGATATATACTACCAAACTTGTAAAAATATTTTGATTTCAAATTTAATAAGTTTGCATCTTAAGATATTACCTGTACAAGCTGGTCAGCAATTATGAAGCATTTTTTATTATAATGACTTAGAATTTCTATAAAACGTTCTGACATTTCCAAAGTGGTGCTTGCATGGAAAATTTTGGGATCTCTTTCTTAAAATTCCTTCTTCACATTGTATCAAATGAGTAAAATGAAATTGGAAAGATAGATAATTGGTTACATTGTGTTAACCTAACTCCCAAGGCTCAGTGCTCCCTATGGACAGAGGTTTCTTTTTCAGTCATGCAAAGCTTGAAGTGGCTTGGGTGACTCTTTAAGGACACAGTCCTCTAATGAGGTCACTCATTAGAGACATGGACTCACCTGGAAGATGTAGGCAGAGGGTGAGGGGGTGGAGCATGGACTCTGTGATCCATGAGATGGCTGCTACCTTTGCTCATGCCTCATTGGTTGGTCTTAGGGGGCCATATGTCTCCCTTCTTACCTGAATGTGTGTAAAGAATTCTTTTCACACTGGTAATGAGTGAATGGTGCTATGGTGGTTGACTTTTCAACAATTTATTTTTTTGTCATATTAGAAAAATAGAACCTAATAATTATATAAAGTAAGGGAATTTCTATACTTGTATGTATATAATGAACTTTTTCATATTATCTCTCTATTTTAATTTTAAATCATTCTCTCTCATCTCTTTCAACATCCCCAATAATCTACCTTTTAATTTCAAATCTTTGTATTGTATTTTTCCCTAAATTACACATATGAAATACATTACTCACACTGGCCTTTGTGAGTATGATTGATTTCACTTAATATGAATATTTATCTATTTTCTTGCAAATGATGCATTTCATTTTTTCCTTTGTGGATGAATATATGTACAGCGATATCTTAATATGTGTAGGTTAGGTGAGTTTTTCAGTATACTCTATACTTACTATTATTATCTTAAACTGTAGTTTGTAAATATGCCAGAATTCCAATATTTATCGGTCAATTATCATCATATCTTCTTGCTTAAAAAACTGTCTTTAACCAAAAAGCTAGATGTAATGGTTTCTTCAAGGCTTCCTCTATAGGTTCCTTTCTGCCTAGTGTTATGCTCACATCGCTGTTTTACATCCCCAAAGTGCTTCTGTGGAACGCAAGTAACTTGGTCATCCTTTTTTGCTAGCTTAAACTTCTATTCATGGAGGGAACACTAGGCTAACGATGTGAACATTATTGCCTCATATGAGTTCTCTTTTTTCCAGAGCCGCTCATGTTCATCTTACCACTGTGTGCTCTGACCCAATTTCTCCATCCTGTTACCCCTTCTCTGCGGCGCTGTTTCCTTTGTCTGCATTCTCACAGCTGCCGATGTGTTTTCATGATGGGAGAACATCAAGATGAGCCAGCCCACATCATGTCCTCCCAGATCAGCAACTCTGTCAGAAAGAGAAATTACACGAGCGTCAGTTCTTGTGAATGACTCTGATGGAGCCTCCTTGGATCTCATTCCCTAACTTTTACCTAATCTTGATTGCTAAAGGAAAGTGGTCCCTCCCTATATAAAGTCAAGACCTATGATCTCAACATTGAGGGCCTTTTCATGGAACATGAAGTTAGGGACTGTTCTCTGAGGAACAGATAGGCCTCAGTCGTCAGTACATGCTGCATTATATTTGGTCTTCATGTCTACTCTCCTAGCTGTCCATATTGAACAGCCCATATTACCTGTTATAAAGATACATTCAGTCAGCAGCATTTTTATGTATTCCTATAGTTTTTAAACTGTATTAACTAAGCATTACGTTGGAGATAAGAGCATTCTCTAATAATTTACTAGCCCAACTCATGATAAATATTTTGGAATATAAAATCAGGACATGAGAATCTGCAGAGTTTTTAGTACAACAGTCTCAGCACATGAACTAGAGGTTTGTTTTTCTGTCAATATTTTGCCAAACCTTCTTTACAAGTCAAGTACAAATATTCATGTTTACTCTTTAAAATTAGTATTGTTTTACATATGCTAATTTTAAAACATTTGCATATTAAAAAGAGACTATCTGCAGTTTAGTTTTTCTCTCACACTTTAATCAGATAGTTTTGGAAATTTTCTCTCTCCTGTAAACACATCCTGGAGGAAGGCCCATTTGCATTTTGAGTACTGCCCTTGCAGACTGTCACAGAGCCTGCCCTACTATGTCCTTACTTAGCTTGTCTGTACATAGACTTGGCATTACACTGCTGTAGCATTCATTCAAGGATAAGTAGCTGCTTTCCATCTTTTCCTCATTCTGAAATAATCAAATTAAAAATCAGTTAATTTTCTTTTCATTCTTGTAACAACCATTCCTAGTCCCTGAAGCTCAAATATTTATAGGCAATCACGAACTCTTCTAATTGCACGTTCTTCTCCATTAAGAAAAGGAGTTTATATCTAATCCCAACAGGTTGTACGGTAACTGAAATCAATCCAACCTTGCTTCTGGCCCTGCTCTAAGAAGTAAATCAAATCTAGCCAGTAACCCCTGAAAACACTTTATAAGTACCGTATCAGCCAGACATTGATCCCCCCCATAACACATTCCCTGCTGCTGCACCTGAGTTCTGATTGATTGAAATCCATACTACCCATAGGTGGCCTGCACAGGCCTGCTGTCAGTCTTCCTGGAACCATCAACATGCTTTTCTTCAATGAAGCAGCTTACACTGATGTCATGTTCTCAGATACCAACTACCTGCCTGCCTGGACCTGCTTTCTGACATGGGCTTTGAGTCTCCCAGTGAGTTTGCTAGGTTGCTAGAACTGGTCCAACCTCATCTGGCCTCATCTAAAATTATCCAGACCCCATGATGACAGCCTTTGTGAATACTTCTCTAGCTCCAGATGTTTATCCAGTCTCAATGTAAGAAGTGTTATCTTGGGAGTCTCGATTCCTTTCAGCATGATCAAATGAAGCATCAGATATATGTTGAATACTTTTGTTATACCTACAGCTTTAAAGTCCAAATATTCACAAATGTGGTCTGTCACTCTATAATACTGATTCATGGACCACCAATAGTTCATGTACCTCTGCATAAAGCTAAGTTCTTTCAACTATTGTATGAGTTTTAAAAAATCAATTTATAGTTCCATGCTCATTTTAAATTGTATTTTTTAAAACTTTTGTTTTGTAGCACTTGGGATTGAACTCAGGTACTTGAGCATGCTAGATATACATTCTATTCACTGAGATAACACCCCCACCTGGTTACTCATTTCTAAAAGATCTGAAAAATTAAGATTCTTATATTTACTTTTATAACTCTCCCTGCAGTTAAAACTCAGTAACCCATGCAGAACTTTTAGAGATTCATTTACAAATGACTTGTTATGTGTACAAAGTCTTACCATTATTCAAATAAATATCTTAGTAATGGTTGTTTGCAATTCTAATAAAAAGCATTTATAGAGGAATTATGAAAATAAAGTACAGAATTAAAATGACTTATTTTTAAAATTTAGAAAATTAAATATTGTGGTTTTATAAACCAACACTGGCTGAGAATATAAAAGAAAACAGATAACTTAATGATCAACAAAATATACAAATATTCATAAATGCTAATTTGACCCAATGCAATTAAAATTAAGTTGAATGCTTTTTGGGTTAATACCCTGACTCATAATTTATATTTATAACACATTAAAAGCTATGTAAGGGAGGCCTACTCAGATTACCAGCAAAAAATGAGCCTCTGCTATGCAATCATTGGTCATGCTTTTCTACATTTATTACTTTGTGCCAAGCACTATTCCATTTCTTGTGCACTAAATTGCAGAGTTTCACACAGTATCTCTTTGGATGCTATTTCTCTGATTTATTATTTTTATTTCTGACCTCTTCTTTAAATGCCAGCCCTGCATTTCTAGTCTCTGCAGAACAAAGTTGCTCATGCATCTGGACTATATGCCAAAGAGAACAAACCAAGAATGGAAATGGGTTCTCCTAGGGTCTAACCTCACCCTCAGCCCATGAAAATTAACTCCTCTGTCTCTTTCATTCCCTACATGCCTCAGTTTTAAAGTTCTCCATAAACCTCTTAAATCTTCCATTATGTCCTCATTACTACTACCTCCAGAAGGTTCAAGACTCTGCAATTTATCACCTATGAGAGTAGATGTCCCCCTACTCATCTCCTAATTGCCAATTGCCTCTGCCATTTAAAATCTGTCCTTCACCAAATCTAGTGATGGTTTCTTACAAAGAATGATGGGAGGAGAAACTTGCCAGGGGATTGAAAAACATCATCATTTTGTGTTGGCTTTAACTTCATAACACATATTGTCTTTCTTCGACCCTCAACTCTAGTTGGGTTGTGGCCATCATGAGATTTACTGCTATTCAACCTGTTTTTTGTTAAGGCATGTTTGTTATTATTTGTGTGTCAAAAATGTAGGCTAAGATGGGACACCAGGATCCCTTTTCTCTTTCTCTTATCCCCATCAACCTGAATTTATATCACAGTTTGTAGACCTATATTCACTGAATGACTTATGTTAGACTCATCTTGATATTCTTACTATTTAGCAAGCTGGTTTGCTCCAAGGAGGAATTTCTTATGGTTTGCCCAAATAAGTCCATATATGTATGGTAATTCAGAAATTTTCATAATAACATAGTTTAGATTATATAAATAGTTTAGAAAATATAAACAGTTATTTTACTTCCAGAAGGGAGATAAAATCTTTAATACCAGCCATAATTTTAATTCAATATAGTTCAACTATTACCCATGAATCGACACCAGCAACTTAAAGTGCTTTTTGCTGGACAGGAACATGGTTCTTCCTCTTTGGTGTCTTAAAAAGAACCATGAGCCTTGGAGTGTTCTTATATGATATGTAGATTCTGGTGTTGGTAATGAGCTGATCTATGTGTGTGTGTTTGCATGTGTCTGTGTAATTAAGTATGCTGTAAACATAACATTTAGTCACATCACTGAATCTAACTTACATGATAATAAATTTATTAAAAATTAACAGTGAAAGACAGGAAGCTGAAGACTCAAGAGTTTGTAGATATAAGCAAGCCAGTTGATAAAGATTGCCACTCTATGCCTGTGGTCTGTTCCATTTGAAGTAACACCAAGAAACTGTTAAATATTAAATAAATCAATAGTAAATTAAGACAGTTATCTGAATGCAGGAGGACTTTTGATATGTTCAGTTTGAGTTCACAGAAGAAAAAAAAAGCAATAACAAGTATTAGAGAAAAGGCTTAAAAAGCAATTTGAAAAGGTACTGTGGCAATAAAACATTGGAAAAAAGTGTTAATTTAATTCATAGTAAGTTTAATGATTGAGATCTCCTTGCTAGTTCTAAGAAGGCAAAAGAGAAACAGTTTGGACTACAATAATCTTGAAACAAGTAGAAGAGTGAACCTGTGATTAGATATCAAATACCAGGTTAGAAGGCTTTCTGAAATAAAGGAGTATTTTAGAGGCAGAGATTGGCTTTCAAAGAATGGAAGACAACCTAGATGCTTCTGGTGCCCCAGAAGCTTGGAGAAGGACCCCCTGGACTTGGAGCTTAGTCTTTGGAAAAAGAGTTCAACTAACTGGGCTAGTTCTCAGTGAGGACACACAAGGCTCTTCCAGAAATGATGATGGGCCTAAATGCTACTGTTGGGACATGGATCATTGCTGGGCCCCTTGGAAAGAGGAAGTTGTTTCTCTCTTCCCAGTATCTGCTTCACTTCATTGTCTTCTATTCCCAAACAAATAAAAAATTGAAGCAGAAAGAAAAAGCATATGTTTTGGATCTAGAAAAGAAGAAATAAAGAGTATATTGGTGGTTACTAGGGACTGGAGGCAGAAGGGAAATAAAGGAAAAGTGCCGCTCAAACTGCACATTTTCAGTTGGAACACAGGACTTTGTGTTCTGCTGCACAGTAAGACTAGGAATAATATAGTTAATAACAACTATTTCAATTAGCTTTAAAAGCAGGTTTTTATTAGTATCATAAAAACATGAGAAGGAGGAGGAGAGGAAGGAGGAGGAGAGGAAGGAGGAGGAGAAAGGAAGTTTCTAGGAAGCCTGCCCCATCAGCAAAAGCTGAATGTGCAGAAGGGTACACTTAAAGAGATTCAAACTCAGAGATAATGCAACATCATAGCATATCTCTCTCTCTCTCTCTCTCTCTCTCTCTCTCTCTCCACACACACACACACACACACACACACACACACACACATATATATATAAAATCTGGACTCTAACTAACTCTCAAATGGATTTACCCATGAAGAGAAGTTCGAATTTATTTTAGTGGGACTTTAAAAGTTATATATGCCTAAAAACAATAAATATGAATTTGTATTCCTGTCATAATATTCCACTTTTTGCCAGCAGGAAATGCAGAAGAGCCTCACTATAGGTCAGTACCTTTGATTTCTTCTAATTAACAAGTTACTTTCATCAGTTAATGTAAGAGAAATACATAATTTATGACCCATAATCAGATTTCACATAATAAAAGGCCCAATTTGACACCATGGCTACATTATGTCCATTAGATCTCATCCTCTGCAGGTACTGCCAGTAACACTTGTGCGTATTGCTATAGAGCGGGGAAGAAGTGAGGTGGAAAAGTGAACTAAATTATGCTATGAAATATTTAATATCAATTGTCAGCTCATTAATCAGACAAACAGTGGCTGTAGCCAGCAGTGCCATTCCTGCAATTCTTGGAGACACAATGTCTCCTGTGAGGGTGAATGTTTTCTGTTGTGGACTTTTCAGTTGCCCTGGGGTGCGTGCCAGAAACATCTTCCTATGCTGTTTCAGTGGAGTCCTGGAAACTGGCACTGTTGCCTCAAGCTTCCTCTCCTGAGGACCCTGTCAGTGATCATGAGCCAAAGGACTAATGGCCCTGTTTGTAGTGAAGGAGAACCAGAGTCTTTATGCCCCAGAGCTTACATCGCATCACAAAACCTTCCAGCCCTTGGATAAATGTGCTGGGCTTCTTTTCATTTCCACCATGCTTCCTGTCTTCTCCAGGAGATGTGTCAGGGTGAAGGTATTTCATTGCTTTAGTCTTGATTGCTTAGTTCTCATCTACAAATCTGCTGCCTTGCACTTTGAGTTTTGCTTAAACTTTTAAGTTGTCTTTAAGAACCAGAGGTCCCGACAATTGGACTCCTGGATCTCCTCCTGGGGCCTGGCTGAGGATCTCTGCATCCACTTCCATCATTTATTGGCTGAGAGTTCCAGCTCGACTGTTAGGGTGTTAAGTCATCTGATCACCAGACTAGGTCAGATCAGGCTTTCTCTAGACCATTGCCAGCAGTCTGGATAAGTAAGAGAATTGAATAGCTTGAACTGTTTGGGAGGCTTCCAGGCTGTGGGACCGGGACCTGTCCTTAGTGCATGAGCTGGCTGTTTGGAACCTTGGGCTTACACAGGGACACTTTGCTCAGCCTGGAAAGCGGGGACTGGCCCTGCCTGTACTGAATCCATCAGGTTTAAATGAATCCCCAGGGGAGTCTTGGCCCTGGAGGAGATGGGAATGGAGGGAAGGGGATGGGGGGGAGGTGGGGGTGGGGGCAGGAGAGGGGAGGACAGGGGAACCCATGGCTGATGTGTAAAATTAAACCACAAATATAATAATAAAAAAAGAAAAAGAAAAAGAAAAAGAAAGCAAAAACAAACAAACAAACAAAACAAAACAAAACAAAACAAAACAAAACCCAGAGGTCCTTTGTAGCAGGAATCTTAAATAGTCTTATTAATAAAATCAAACCTGAGGCCAGTTATTGGGGTGAATGCTGGAAGATCAGAGAATCAGAACAAGCCACAGCTACCTCACCTCACCAGTCCCTCAGCTGGTTTTGTTTCCTCAGACTGCAAGCTTCTGAGTCCTCATCCCAATGAATCTCAGCTGAACTGTTGCTCCAAAGCCTAAAAGCTTAACCAGCCAAATGCTTAACCAGCTCTGATCTTCAAGCCTTATATATCTTTCTCTTTCTGCTGTCACTCCCTGGAATTAAAGGCTCACTTTCTGGGGTTAAAGGCATGTGTCTCCATCCTTTCTGTTTCCAATGTGGCCTTGAACTCACAAAGATCCGCCTGGCTCTGCTTCCTCAATGCTGAGATTAAAGGTGTGTGCTACCACTGCCTATCCTCATGTTTAATATTGTGGCCATCCTGTTCTCTGACCCCAGATAAGTTTATTTCTGGGAACATACACTATTTTGGGGAACACAATACCACCATAGTCCTCCCTACTCTCTACTGACATATGACACTGTTTGCTCTTCTTTCATGTCTGATAAGCTGATTTCCCTTTTCTCCTCATGCTTTGCAATATGGAACTTGTAACATGATACAGATTCCAATTGTCTATCATTTAAGATTAACATTGTTATGCCAGTTCCAACAGCATTAGTGCAAGATGCCAAGTAAATGTTGTTTCTCCTCTACCAATTGCAGATAGACTATAAGCCTTTCAGAAAACATAATGTTCTATTCAGGAAAAAAACAAAACAAAACAAAGTTTTAAATGACGTCTGAGTATTTATGATGATAGATAGGGGATAACAGGTCAAACAAAATGTCTATGGTGGTCAACTCCAACTGAGATTGTTAATTTTATTACACACACACACACACACACACACACACACACACACGGAGAGAGAGAGAAAAAAGGGGGGGGTGAGTAGGGAGAGAGAGCACATGGACACATGCACTGATCATTTGAAGAGGAGAGCTGTTCAATCTATCTTTACAAATGAGGAAATTTAGGCAAATGTAGTTTTAAATGCAAAGGCAGATAAGTGCCATTGTGCTGACTGAAGGAGCCTGGAGTTTGGAGGCAGAAACAAGCATGTGGGAAAGGCATCTTCTTGGCACACTATTTTCTTTAAATGAGGAAGTTAAACTTGCTACATCTGAGTTTCCTTGTATTTAGAGTTTGTAAGGAGGTTATGGAAATAAATGAAGCAGCAAATGTAAAGTTCAAGCATAGAATGCAGTTTTGTAGTAATTGGTGCTGTTTCTCAGATGCAGCTATGTTGTCTTTGTATATTGATGCTTCTATTTCAGGGCATCAAGAATGTGCTCATCTGGTCTGCACAGATGCTGAAATTCCTGATTGCTATGATACACAACATTTTTAAAATTCCTTCTATGTACATAGTATTTAATATTGCCCTATTTCATGCCTTCTCCATGGAGACAATATTGTCCCAAGTAGACTGAAAATTGAGTTGGGGGCAGTAGAAACACATCTCCTTCTATGAATAACCTATAAATATATTTTCAGTACACAATATAGTTTATTTGTAATATCAAAGTTTCATTTGGTGGAGATTAAGAAAACTAGCCTATAAAGACTCTTCGTGGTAATTCTGTGAAAAGGAGGTAACACTGCTTAGTTTAATTGGGATGTCCCAATATACTGATCAGTTTGTTTTGTCAAACTGACATAGGCTGAATCATTTAGGAAGAAGGACCCTTCATTGAGAGGATGCCGTCATCTGATTGGGTTATAGGATAGGATGTGTAGAATTTTCTTTATTGATGATTGATGTGGGAGGGCCTGGCACACTGAGACCCATGCCACGCCACTCCTGGCCAGGTTGTCCTGAGACCTCTCAGGTCAGTGACCTTGAGCCTACAGAGCAAGACAATAAGAGGCACTCTTCCTTGGCTTTACTCTAATTCATAGCTTCAGGTTGCTGCCCTGAGTGCTGTCCTGGGTGCCCTCAATGATGGTCTGTGGCAACCAAAAGAACCCTTCCCTCCCCAAGTTGCTTTTGGTTATAGTTTTTATCCGAGCAACAGCAAGCAAAGTAAAGGAGAACAACTTCTGCAACTGCCCCCGCAACTGCCCCTGCAAAGTATATAACATTAAGTTTTTGAAGGCCAGAGAGATTGTAACAGTTACATGGTGTAAGTGAAACAGACCTCCTAGAGATTGAGACTCAGAAACAGAAATGGACATATTACAGATATAGTTAAAAATATACTAGAAAATTGGCTGCACCAGAACCTCCGTGATTCAGAAAAGTCTCTAACATGTGCCTTGGTTTCACTATGGAACCTGAGCAACCTCCTGAAAGCACAAATGGAACCACTGATGCCTTCCTTGAGGAAATGAGGACCGCGGCTGGGTCCTGTCTGTGATATGAATGCAGGAACCATCACTGAGCACCCGTAGAACTAATGTGTCTCATCTATGAACTCTGTATGTGCTTTCTCACTCCCTTTTCTCATGTAGGAAAAAAAAATCTTATTCCAGACGGTATCTCGTAAGATTATAACTATAAAATAGAAGAGACAGGGCTCTGGGTCTCCCTGCACTGAATTCTACTACAAGTCATTGACTTTGCAAATGGTAGGAACAGACTTCAGCTTGCTCAGCTGGCTGTAACACAATTTTGTGTTTGAAGCCTCTGCAGACTGGCCTTAGTTTTAGAGCAAACAGGTTTCTGATGCCTCACTGAGTCCTTTATTTGGAATGGTCACAGTCACATTTCTCTTGAGGGTTCTTTCTTGGCCTTGGACCAAAGACTGTCCCAGTGCTGTAGCACAGTTTACAAGTACTTTTTTTTTTTTTATTAAAATGAGCCATATCCACTTGAAAAAAAAAACACAGCTATATAATATTTAAATACAGTGTTTTTTGTTTACTTAGCTGATTTTTAAATTGTTTGCTATTATAAAAGAAAGCCATTAGTAAATGCTCACACAAAATTATTTGTGCTATAAAATTAGTGGAGCTTACTTTTTATGGGCAGTCATTTACTTTAACTAGATATATAACATTTCAATGTGCTAAATTTTATTCAAAGGGAAAACATTGTATACATACTTAAACATTGAATTCTGTAATTTCAGTGACCTGGGCCAGCACAGTATCAACAAACTTTCAAGAAAAGTACAGTTTAATGTCTGCATTGTGAATTGGAGACATTGAAATGTATGAAAATCCTATTTTTGAAGACTTGAAGTATATATTTTTCTTTAATTATTTATGACAGTTGAAGAAATCTATATAGGATTCCATGAAATTCAAAGAACACAGTTCAGAATATTGCCTGTTTTATCTTCTCCAGGAAAGAAGCCCACCCAAACAGGAGGGCTCACCCATTTATTTCCACAATCACTGTATTATACCATGCTTTTCTTTTTGTTTGTTTGGTTGTTTGACACAGGGTCTTGCTATGTATCCCTGGCTATCCTGGAACTTGCCCTTGCCTCATAGATCAGGCTGGCCTTGAACTATCAGAAATCTGCCTACCCCAGCCACCTGAGTGGTAGGATTAAAATCATGTGCTACCATGCCAGGCTTATACTTTGGTTTTCAAGTTGACTGATTTTGTTTAAAGAGACAATCATGCAAATTTGACTGATTTGGGGGTTTGTTTGTGCCAAGAGATAAAATATATATATATATATGTTGTGAGCACAAAGCTTGAGAGTTAATGGTGTGGAAGAAGCTAGGGTCACTAAAAACCAGCACAGATGGGATATATGACATTGTGAATTATGCTGAAGATGGTCTGCTAAGATGCTTTAAGATTGAAATACTGTTTGCTTCACATAGTTTTAAGTTTTGTGCCCATCTTTTTGAATGAGGTGGTCTTGGCTGTAAAAATGCTGAGAACTTACACCACTGACAGCAGAATCTGTATGGATCTGAGAGCTTTGCATTGCCTTAGTAATACTACCTTTCCTTGAGTGTCCATACAGCCTTATTCTCAAAACTCATTATGAAAGAGGAAAACAGAACAACTCAGAGCTTAGACTTCACCTGCCAATCATACCAGAGGAGACTGTTCCTCATGACAGCAGTAGCAGAGAGCCTGATATGCTTCCTACAACAACTGATTCCAAAGAAGAGAACCTGGAAGGAGCTCAAGGGCACAGTCTTTGAGTCTTTGCCTTACCTTAGTGATCAGATAAATCACATACCCTCCCCCAGTTGGAAACATACAGGAGATGGCTGTGCTGGAGATAGTTTAGGGAAACCTCCAAATAGAGGTTGTAATGGGAAGCTATTATTTCAACATAGAAATGAGAATGCCACCTGGTAGAGGTGAGAAGCTTGGTCAAGGTCACAGAGCTAGTAACTGATGGATCTAAGTGTTTGGTGTTCTACTCAGTGAGGCTGCCATAGTCAAAGAAGCACAGCTGTAAGCCCATGTGATTGTCCATCTGCTTGCTTTCTTCTCACAGAGAGGCTGCCACAGAGTTTTCAAGAGCCCTGTCCTGTGCTAAAATTTGTTCTTCAGGGAAAGATGCTAATTGCTCTCTTAGCACATTTCTCTGTATCTTTGGTACAGGCTTTTCTCCTTTGTATAGGAAAATCTGTACCAAAACACTAAGGGAGGATTTCCTTTGGCTCAAGGTCACTATCCTCTGCTCAGCTTCGCCTCTCTGCTTCCTTTTGGATTTGGAGAGTTCTGTCCCTCCTGCTGGGAGTCCAATATATGTATCTTGTAACAGACCCTCCTTTTAAAGTTAGATTCCTTTAACCTCCATTTTCTACATTAGCTACATTAATATTACCTAAGATACTTAAGGAAAAAGGGACAGGAAACTTTATAGTGGAACGATTTTATTAGGAGCAGATAGGTTTTGCTCTCCATTTTGTAGTAGAAACAAACAAGTGGGCAAGTAAGAAGGCTTGGTGAGTTAGTGCACCTGCCACCAAGTCCCATACACTGAGTTCAATCCCCAGGACCCACACTGTGGGCGAAGATAGCAGATGCCTGCAACTTGTCTTCTGATCTCCACATGTTTGTTTCTGACTGCTGCTCATGTTACTTTTAGAGTATATATTAGTGTTTCCAAGGAAAATAAAAAGTTCACTTAATAGAATTACTTAATTTTGTGATTTAATTGTAAGGAACACCTTTGAAAGTGTTGGGAAAGTATAGTTCTCTTTCTAGAATAGACATTTGCGATCTAACAAATACACCTAAACTCAAATTGTGGGCTAATTCAAATTTTTGAAGAGCAGTTGTGCTTAGGGATATATCACAACATGGTTGATGCAAACCTAGCATGTAAATAGAAAACTGGCATGAGGCAAAGTAACAGGAACAAAGATTCAGGAGAGAAGCAAGCTGAGTTAGGGACCAGCTGCACCAAGGTGTTGCTGATGCAGGGTAGAGTTTCCTCACCTGTGTTGTCTAAGTTTCTTCATGCATAGACTGTGTAAAGAATATTACCCAACTAATGGGCTGTAAATGGATTATAAGATAATGAATGTAATGTTTGGAGCACAATGCCTTAGTCATAAAAGTTCTTCATAATTGTTAATTATGTAATTACTTGGTATATTAGCCTTGAAAAAATTCACCATAATTAATATTTTACAAATAAAGAAAAAAATGTTTTGATTTGTTTTTTCCTCCCTAAGGTCAACTTACCTGTTTAGACATAGATGCAGTAAGAAAAACAAATGAGGAATAAGGAATAAAAATTATGGAGATAAGCCAGGCGGAGGTGGCACATGCCTGTAATCCCAGCACTCGGAAGGTAGAGGCAGGTGGATCTATGTGAGTTAGAGGCCAGCCTGGTCTCAGAGCTAGTCTAGGATAGGCTCCAAAGCTACAGAGAAACCTTGTCTCGAAAAAAGACCCCCAAAAATTATGGAGATATAAAATTTGTGTGAATGATTAAAGTATTCTGAAATATATTGAAGTGTAGATGCATGTAATGAGACCCCTTACCTCATCCACAGATGTATAATTTGTTTTATTGCTGAACTATTTTCAACTGATATTTTCTTTTCAAAAGCACTTCTATCGTTAACCCAATTTTAAACACAAGATATCTATGGGTAAGTAAGGTAAATTACATTGGTTAAGGTTTACGTTAGGGATATGGAAGGAGAATGAAACAAAATACATGTGTTTTTTTTTTCCTTCCAGTACTTGACTCTTTCTTTCTATGACCTCATTCTTCCTAACAGTATGAAACTTTGTAAAAAAAAGTTCTGTGCATTTAGTTTTGTATACTTATAAAATGCAAGCACTCTAAATTTGTGAGTAATTTTTTTTCTAAAGTTCCTTGAAGAGGCTTATAAAAGTTTTATGAAAACACAAATGACAAACAACAATACCCATTTCTTTTTAAATGACTGTAAAATGCAGAGTACAGATCTACAGTATTTTAGGACTCATTTAGTTTTCAGACATTTATAACAGTCTTGGATTAAATTTCATTGTAATAAAAGCAGAAGATGGGTTATATTGAGGAAATTTTCTAGGGTCTTATATATAGAAAGAAATCCAGTTTCTGTAAAATAGCACATTACATTGTGTAACTATCAACACAGAATGTGTGTTTGTAGGACATTGCTTACTGCTCAATTTTTAAGATGAATTGATTTTATCAGAAACTTCCAAACTCAGACTCTGTAGTATATAGGGTAAATGTAGATTAAGGAAACCTCTCTAATTCTTTGAAATTTTCTTTCTTTTTTTGACTTTTTTAAATTAAGAGATTTTCTATTCATTTTACACACCAACCATAGATTCCCCTGTTCTCCCACCCCCCAGCCCTTCCCCCAGCCCACCCCCTATTCCTGAGGTGGAAATATTCTCTCTATGGATATGACATATAGGAGGGATTTTAAGTTTACTTCTAGTTGTTGATGAAAGTACCCTAACATAAGAGATAAAACAGTGAAAGTTAGTGTCGAATGGTTCTATGATTTTTTTATACTCTGAATGATATGAATGAACTCTGAGGCTTTTAACATATAAACAAACGACTTTTTAAAATAAAACTATCTTCTAGTCTTAAAGTAGGAACCCACCAGGAATGTTCCAGACTTAGACAGAGATCATCTGCGAGAAGAGTCTTTAATATATCATGCAGGTTCCATAAACAGTGTTGGCTGTCTAAGTTTGAGCTTCAGTGAAAGCAGAAGCCTGAGGCAAAGAAGTGAGTGGAACTGGGAAGGAAACTCTGGAAGCAAGTGTGTGGGAGGTGCACTGAGACATGGCAGGAAGCAAAGGAACATCAACACAGTGGATGGATATTCGATCAACCTGCAGCCTTTGGAGACCTCTTTACATATAGATACTATGTCCCCTCCTGTCTAACAGGAGACCAGAGCAGTTGTCCACAGAATAGTTACCTCTGTGTTGCATGTTTTCCTTTTGAGTTTTAAGAAATAGATCACATGCTTAGATAGAGCCAATTTATAGTACAAAGGTTTGACTACTAGAAGTTTCATAATGCTGGTGTTTCTACTGTGGTTCTTTCCTGTTGAAATAATGAGATAAGCACTATGTTGCTATCATTTTCAAGAGCAACCTGGTCAGCATGGAAGACAGTGTCTTTAGCAAGGACCTGGCTGAAGGAAAGATGCTGGGCACCTACAGGATCTTGGATATGAGGAGAGGGATGAATTATCCAGGACACAGTGCATTGGTAAAAAGTTTTTGCCAGAGCTATTCATACAAGCTGAAGCAATAGGTATAAAGACCCACTAGCTGCCATCTGCAAGATGAAGAAACAGAAAAGACATTGTCCGAGAATTAGAGGGAGGGAGATTCCTTAGTGTAAGTCCTGGATTTAAAGTTTAAGAACCAGGCACTCCAATGTATGAGTACAGGTGAATGTCCTCAGTCACAGGAAAGGGAATGGAAGAGTATTTACCTTTGTTCTGTTCCTGACTTCAAACACTTGGGATAATCACCACATTGCTGAGGGTAGATCAACTTTAGCACTCCAGTGATTCAAATGCTACTCTGGTGTAGAAGCACCTTCATAAACATATCCAGAAACAATATTTACCATCTGGGCATCTAACACAAGGAACCCATCCACAGGTAATTTTTAGAAAATGACAAAAAGAAGCAGTGGGTGGGGATAGAAATTTTAAAGGAGAACAAGAAGTGTTTAGAATTTTGAAATTTTTCTTTGTGGTGATATGTACCATAGGATTTGCCCTTCTTCCATCTTGGTATTTTTCAAGGATTTTTCATAACAGACCACTAATACTGGAACACAACCCTTTATGTGTGTTACACACAAACACACAAAATATATGCACACATAGAACCTGACCAATATGCAAGCAGTTCTCTCTAAATGGAGTGCTGGGTACCTCAAGCCAGTTGGATTTAATTTTCCAATATATCTTGACTGTCTCAAGTTCTCCTACATTCTGGGATCTTCATTTAGTCCTAAAATTGATAATGATTTACAATTCGTGTGGGAGTCCAAGTCGATTGTTTTATCAACATATTCTGGGTGATGATGATGATTTTTTCGAAGATAAATTCCTCATATAAATGTTTCAGGAGGGAGAGCCTTTTACTGTTATAGATACTGAGGCTCAGATTGTTTTTGTGGCTTCTATACAAGCATTTGGTTCTTTATGTCTCCACTGTGTGGATACTTTAAGGTTTACTTTCCATTTTGATCTCCTCTTATTTCTACTTACTGCATAAAGCTTCAGTATCATAATGTTTACATGCTTAAAACAGTGCTTTTAAATTGGTATTCTATAGGAAACATAGTAGGTCTATGATGTGTATTAACTAACATCAAATATATCTAAAATAACTTATATAAAGTGTTATCTCTGTCATTAAACTCATAGTATCACATGTATGTTTATGACCTCAGAAATATTGATATAAGTTTCAATAGCATCACCATTATCATATACATATTTCTGGGCGAATGCAGTAAAAGCAGAAGAATTATAAGTCAGTCCTCACTCTGGTGAACTAAAAAACTAGGGTGGAGACAATTCTAATTCCCAAATTAAAATACAAACCCTATAGAATTGAGTACATGGTTCAATGATGATGATGATGATGATGATGAGGCCTGGTTTGTTTCATACTTGTATCAATACTATTCCCGTGGTCTCTTGATTACTGGGCTTGTAGACATGAGCCACTACTCTCAACAATTTGCCTTTAAACAACCCCATTTCAGGTAAGTGCTATCGATGAAACAGTCAAAATTATAACTTTCTGAAAGACTAATTTTACCAGGTTTCTGCATCATGAAAAAGAAATACTTCTTATACCCAAATTATGGTTGTTTCAAGCTCTTGTAAGGCTAAGCTGCAGCTGAACCAGTAACTTTTTTCACTGACGTTTTTACTCGAGGGAATAACTGACACAAAAATTATGGTTATTCAAACTTGGGGATAAGGCAGATACTTCCTTGAAAAATGAATGGGCTAAGCTTGTCACTCTGAGGAAAATAACTAGCAGTATTTGTTCAATGGTGAAACTGGAGCTTTCAGAGAAAAAAAGGGGTTGTTTTACCATCACCATGAGTTTGATAACTTTCTATTTGTTAGATAATTTTCTGATTAGATTAATAGAGATATTAACAAATGCAATATTTGTGGCATAGTGTAATGAAATATGTCAACAAGGAAGCTTATGTTGCCTAGTGAATGAGTATTTACCATTTGATAAATGTATGATGCTATGAAATTTTTGTAACTACATAGATGTGAAATTGAAAGATCTATTCAGTGTGCAAAATGGACCAGTAGCTGTTGATACAGTAGTACATGGAAAGGTCACCTGTATTGTTTTGGATTCTTCATCACATCTAACCTTTAAGAACTACCATAGTCAAATAACTTGGTAACATAAAAATATAATTATCGGGAAAGGTTATTAAAATACTTTTTCATTTTTCGATCTTATTATTTGTGTGAGGCTTAGTTTTCATAATAGCTTTAACTAAAAAAATCTTATACATTAACTTTAGAAGAAAATAAAAAAGACCAATTATCTGTTTTTAAAGCTAGGAATGAAAGAACATTACAAAAATGAAACAAATGGCCACAATTTAATAATGCTTTGTTTTTAAAGATAGTTTTATAACATATGCTGTTTGAACATGTGTTGGCTTTCTGTTATTTCTAAATAAATATTCTAAGTAAATAGCAAGAGGAGTAGCCCTTATAAATAAAAGCACTCACATATACATAAACATCGGTGAGCAGTCAAAGGACTTGAGGATTTGGATGTTGACTGGTAATTTAGCGTTTTCACTCTGACTTTTCTATGAAAGAGAGTTCTGGCTTAAACTGATGTGAGTGTTTGTGCCTAGTCTCCTAGCAACTTGTTATGCTGGGTTTGGTTGATTCCCCTGGGAAGCCTGGAGGAGGAGTGGACCTGGGGGTCAGGGGGACTGGGAGAAGTGGAGGGAGGGGAACTGAGGTCAAGATGTAATGTGCGAGAGAAGAATGAGAAATAAAAAATACGGTATTAGAGCTCAATGGATTAAACCGTTCTTTAAGGCCCTTTTGGGGAGCAAGCATTCTGACAGGCCTTGGTTCCTGCAGAGGTTCCGCGGTTTTCTCTCTCAGATACTACTGAGTTCACAAACCAGCTACTGATGGGGACTGAAGCACATCCCATGCCACGCCCCCCAGACTTGTGCTGTTTATCTTGCTACCAAAGCCTTCTTGCTTGCTTAATAAATGATGCAATAAAATATTAGTTCGAGAAATGAAGGAGATAACCACTTCAAAATGATTTCAAGTCCCAAAGGATAAATGGTATGATTTAAGAACAATTTTGATGTACCAACAAAAATAATGAATGTATCAGACAAATTCACTTTTCCCTGCTTTACAACTGAAATCAAGTAACATGAAAATGGTCCACGAAAGGGTGCTAGAGGTAGTCCAGTGTTTATGAAGAGAAATGACTCTTGCAGAAAACCAAGGTTCAGTTCCTAGTACTATTATGGAGGCTCATCACTGTCTGCCTCTAGTTCCAGGGGATCCAAAACATTCTTCAGGCCTCTGTGTGTGCCTTCATTTGTGTGCACAGACACACATACAAGCTTATCAATTAAATCTTGGAAGGTTGACAAAAGCATCCAGCAGGAGTTCCATACAAATATAATTATACTCAGTTTTCAAAAATGTATTATTGAATATTTTAATGCCACTTACATTTTACAAAGATTTATTTTAATGCCTTAACTTTTCAATGACTTTAATGGTTAGTGATAATCTAACTTCAGGAAAAATATTGTGCCGAAGTTCTAAGGAAATAAAAACCAGGTAGTTTTGAAATATGATTTTAACAACAATTAAAAAAAACATTATGACAGTGTTAAGATAAAAATAAATTTAATAAATTTAATAAGTTTTTTATTTTGTTTGAATAGGCCAATGATAGCTACTTGAGCTCCCTTGCTTCAAAAGAGTATAGCTGTACAGAAGTTGACTGAGATGTATAGTTTGTGGGGACTGAGAAAGTATTTTAATGATCACTTATAGTAGCAGTATGATGTTTATTTGTGAGTTAATTAGAATAAGTAATTTTATTTCAAATAAAAATAATGAGTGGACTTTCATGCAAATGTTCTGACTGCCCTAGCTTGACTGACTTATCTGCACAGAAGAAACATTTTGTTTACAGAAATAAAAAAAAAAACATTGATTTTTAATACTAATACTTAGTGATATTGAATGCATGCTAAAATTGTACAGAATCATTGGAATGTTTGCATCCCTGGATATCATTCCATGCCAGCTATTTTCCTTAGCCATAATAGAAGACTATTAACATACTGTGTGGATTCGGTTTGCACAGCTGTCCTTGCCAAGGGCTTCCCTGCAGTTGCTCCATCATTGGGGTAACCAGCTGTTACTTATTTAAAGCTTCCATCATTTTGTATGACAGAGTAACTTAATTATGCCCTGCTTTAGAGATGTTAAATGAAATTATCTTCAAAACAAGTGCACTTCATTTAATATTTTTCTCCATCAAGTACTTGAACTGTGGCATTTACGTCATGAGCACTAAGTAACTAAATGCTTTATGAATTGAGGCTTTCTGATGGGGTAATTATTGTTGAAGCAGAGCTTTATGCTCAAAAACCTGTAATAAACACAGTGGTAGCTGATCCTCTTGTCTTGGCTATAAGGACTTTGGAAAAATGAAAATTTGCTAAAATATTTAATAAGCTATAATTTATAATACCTCCCCAATTTATTAATATTATTTTCCAGATTTGGAGTTTAGGTATTCCAGTTGTTTTAAGGAGTAGTTAAGCAGATCATAAAATTTGTTCAATAGATTTTGACAAGCAATAGAATGGACAGGAGGGAGGGAAATAAGGAGGGTGGAAGGGAGAAGGGAGGGAGGAGAAAGCAGGAATGTGCAAAGAGAGAAACAACAAAATTATAAAACCTATATTAGGGAAAATTGTTTTAGGACAACTTAGTTTTACATACATTTATACACACACACACACACACACACACACACACACACACACACACACACACAAACACACAAATCCTGGGTTACATATTGATGTTTTACTATGGATGTTGTGTCAGAAAAGTTTGAAAACTAAAGCTAACCATGAATTCCTATAAACATTTTGTGGATAGTTAACATTTTCATCACTGAATATGATGATACACGTAGACGTGGTACATATGACCTTTCATAAATTGAGGAACTTTCTATCACAAATGTGCTGAGAGTTTGCAATGAAAAGTTCCTGCATTTTTTTTTTAAACTTTGTGTCTGTTGAAAGGCTCACAGGATTTTATCCTTCATCCTATTATTTTAGCATGTCATGTTTATGGATTTGTTTATGTGGAACTATCCTTGCATCAGATATAATTCCTACTTGGTAGTGCATGATCCTCCATGCTGTTGAATGCCTTTTCAGCAGCTTCATGATAGGTGATCTGCCTTCATCTAGAGGGCTATAGGGAAAAAGCTGTAATGGTGCTCCAGGTATCTAACAAATTTTGCATCCAACCTTGGGAAGTCTCTAGCCTGCTTTAAATTCTTTTTCAGTCTGAAAAAGGGTCACATAAGGCAGGATATGAATGTGTCTCTGTATATGAATGTGTGTTTATATTCATATCTCTATATCTGTATTTATCTAGATAGATGTACATATAAATAGATAGATAGATAAATGATGGATAGATAGGTAGATAGACAGATATATATTAATTAGTTCAATTAGGAACAGGAGAAAAACAAGTGTGTTTATTGTATGTGGACAAAAATCTGATTGAATTCTCTAAAATTATGAAAATTATTTTTTAATGCTTGTACCTTACAAAGTCATGATAGGTTTTTGATAAAATAGCATATGGGAGCTTCTTTGTATCATGATCAAAATAATATGGGAAGACTGGAACAGCTGAGAACATTGGTGAGAGCAGTAAACATATCTAAGGTGTTGTCTTTCAAAAGGTGAAGGGTAGGGAGTGTTTTATATACATGGGGTGTTGGCCTGAGATCTTATCAAAGCTAAGACTGAAACAATTATCACAGAAGACTCTAGGCTCCTGAAAGTGGTATAAAAGCTTGGGTCTCTACAATTATCTCTTCTTGTTTCTGAACTAGTTATCAGAAAAAAAGTATGGAGAAAAATGTGCACTGTGGTTTTAAGGAGAGAGATGCCAATTACTCATATATACTTGAGGAGTAGGAGAACAGATTGACATGTCAAGATAATAATATGGGACCTGAGGCCAAATGGGACTTGTCATTAACAGTTGAAAAATATCTTATAACAAAGTAGAGTTTTAGCTTTCTGCCATGTACAGCCACAGAAGTAGCAGTGGTTCATGTAAATGAAGTTGGCATTCTGTACTCTAGACATAGACAATGACAAGACAGAATAAAACAACAACCTTTGAATGACTGGTGGTCATTTGGGAAGGACTCATGCATTGGTTTACTGGAGGACATTGCATAGTTCAATCATATCTAAGAATGCTTGAAGTTGAGACATTGGGAATTATTTACTTGTTGTTAAGAAATGATGCTTTGAATGGTCTGATTAGTGCAAATGAGAAATGACAAGATCTAAGAGGCCCAGGGATTGGGTGGTTCATTAGGGAAAATGCTGATGTTAGCTAGAATAATGAAAAGAGATCTAGCCAGCTGCCCAAACTTTCAATGTTATAATACTACACTGTCCTTTCCCTTGTGTTTTTGTTGTTGTTAATTAAAACAATTTCATTTTTGCATTAGTTTGTGCCTCTTGGACTGTGGATAAATGAAAAGGAGAAGAGAGGACAACCTGCAGGAGTCAGTTCTCTCTTTCAACCATATGTGTCGCAGGGATTGAACTCAGATCACCAGGCTTGGTGGCAAGCAGCCTTACCTAGTTAGCCATCTATCCAGCCCACTTTTACATTCTTCCTTTCAGTAAGATTGTGGAGTACCTGTTTTGCTTTGTCTGGTTTATTTAACTCAACACTCTCTTCTTTTATCCGTATTATTGCAAACAATAGGGTTTCCTTCTTTTATGGGGTAATAATATTCCTCTGAGTACATGACATTTTCTTCAGCCACTTATCAGTTGATGGATACTCACATTCTTTCCTCATTGTGCCTATTGTGAATAAACTACAATAAATATTATAGTTTCAGATCTATCGACTGGTTCAGAGTAAGTGCACATACTGTGGTGCTAAAGTATGTACCTCTGTAGTCCAACTTGGACTCTTCTCTGTTATTATACCAGTGTACCAAACAGTGGTATACATGTTTATTCATATGAAAGTTGAGACAAATAATTTCTTCCTCAAAGAGTTGTGTGTGATTTTATCCATAAGGTGTGACTGCATATAAAGTGGTTAAAGGGTCTGTCATATATCAAGCAGTGATAAAACTGTTTATTATAATCTTGTATTTTTAGGAATTCTCCCTCTGGCCTATTGTATCTCAGTTTTTGATCCTGTCTATATATCAGAATATTTCCTTTTGTTACCCTGGTTGGGATTTTAGGATTCTTACCTGGATCATGTTCCAGGCCAGATGAAGTGGTCATTACCTCTAATTACTCTCTTGGCCTGACTGTGTCTATAACTGCCTTTTTGCCCCTGGTCAACATTTAGTGAAAGCAGGGAATTGCAAAAGACCAATATTTGATAGAAAAGCTAAAATTAGAAATACTTGAGGGAAAGTATTGATACTGAATAATAATTAGCCCCTAACAGTTGTGGTCTATTTCAGTACTTTCAAAACACTATTTTACTCAGTTTTCACAACTAATTGTGTGAGTTTATCAGGTCAGGAATAATCTTCCCTGTTTCACATAAGAAGACTAAGACTCACAGGAGGTAATTTATTAGCCTGGAGTTAGTTACCATATCCAAGGGTGTTGAAGTAAGTGTTAAATGTTTTTTTTTTTTTTTTTTAATTGGTTTTTTTTTTTTTTTTTGGTCTTCTATGCAGAATGGCTCTAAATGTATCTACTATCTCCAGGTTGTATTCATATGTATTGTTCTAATAAACATACCTCAATTCAGTGGCTTACAAGATTCACCAGCATTGCTGGCTGCTGCTGCTGGACAGATCACATCTGGAATAAACCATCTCTTGCCAGAAGCAACCAGCAAAGACCAACTGTCATGACAGTCAAAGCTTCTGGTCCCATGCAGGGGAAGCTACCATTGCTAACATTCATTTTGTGAAACACATCACAATGCACTCTCATGTGAAGGAGGAAGAGAAACAAAGATCTTCCAAATGGGATAAGCTGAAAATCTAATGGTAGGATAGATGATCTTATTATAGAGATGGGGGTACACAGTTGAGGATAGTAACATGATGTACACCAGGATGGAATTCAACAATAGGATGTGGAAGGCCATTACAGTAAATATGCAAAGAAATAAAATCAACACTAAAAAAAGAAACATAAAAGTTTAACACTTGGAGAAAGTTTGCTAGGCATGAGAATATTTAAAAGGGATAATTTTAATTGTTTCCTAGATATTCAGAGATCAGGGATCTTTATTTCTAGAAGCAAAGAAGTTTTCTAGAGGTACTGTCACATGTGACCGATTTGTGGGAATGAGCTCAGAGAGAAAGATGTAAAGCAGGTGTAAGCTCAGAGCTTTGTTTTTCACAAAGCTTCTTCTTTCTGGAAGAGCCAAATGATACAATATAGACTTGCTTTTTCCTATAAATCCCCTCCGGTACTATAGCCTGCATAACATGTGTGAAATGATCTTCCTTGAAAATTTAATGGGGAATGTAGTTTAGTACCCTTTATAACCAACACCCGAGGTCACTGAACCTAGGAATGGATTTAATGGCTTGTGGTCATATTTGATAGACAAGATACTTTGTTAGAACATGGTAATGGTGTGAGCAAGGTCAATCACTGCAGTCCATCTAAGGATGTTGTAACTTCATTTTTTTTTCTGTCACAGCATTATAAACCATTTTTCATGCTGATCAGTCACCCCCCATTAGTCAGAGGGGCTGACTAACCATTTGTGTAATACATATAGAGAAGCAATTTAAGATGCGTGCTCTGAATATATACTATATTCTCTCACACTGAATAGTTAAGATAGTTTCTGGGTAAGTGGCAACTCCCCCTCCATGTGATTATTAAGAAACTTATAATGATTCTATCCTGTAGGGTCATCATTCTCAGCTGCCTGATTCTCATAAATGGAGAGGCAGCAAAATTGTGAGAACTTATACAGAAAGTTCATATATACTTGGTTTCTTATAATAAACAATATAAAAAATTCATGACATTCATAATTTTTACATTATAATAGCTGAGAAATCAGTCCAAATTATACACCACATCTAGAGAGAATACCTGAGGAGTAGTCAAACATTCATCAGAATCAGTTCTATACAATGGAATGAAAAGCACCCAATGTGTGCATGTTGGGCTTTCTATGCCAAAATCCTCTTTCCTGTTAACAATGCTTATCTTTTCTTGCTAATTTTTTTCCTTCATAAGTTACTATACTTTAAATATTTCTTCATAACATAACAAAATGGGGAAAAGTGTAAGGTTTAAAATAGCTTATCCTATAACATTAGAGTAAAGAATACTCAATAGTTTCTCTGTGGTAATTCAAAGTTTCATTTGGTCTCAATCTGTCTGAAAACTAAAACATTAGTATTTCAAATATCTAGAACCTTCTATACCGATTTTGCCAATGAAATAACTTATGCATGCACTTCCTAGCCATACACCTAAGAGTTTTGTTAGTGCCATATAGATGGCACTCCAATTCCTGATCAGGTTACCCTCTATAATTCTGCTTGTAAATTAACTTGTGGAATTAGAAGTATTTTACATATAATAGCAAATACGATGATTCTCTTTATACCAACCACAAGTTTTCTTAAGTTAGCTATTTAGCTGAAATAGTGAGCCTTCACCAAAAATGCCTTCAGTGAAAACTTGACTAAATATTCTTCTGATGTTGGTAATTATCATAAAACCCCCACAAATTAAAAAGATCTTTTAAATATAAAGTAATTGAAATCTTGGCAGCATAATGTATAGAATAGTTATGATGGTAATAGTTGGTTTTATTTGTTTACTATCTAGGAAAACATGAGTGATATTCAATATTTGCATTTTCATTATTAGGAAAGCACACATCCTACCACAGTGAAAAGTAGTCACATTTAGCCTCAACTTTCAAATATTTTTATTAGAAAAGATTTGTGTCTGAATTTCCAATAATTCTTGTACAATGGTGGACTCTTTGTCAATCACTTTGATAAGAAATAAGCAATGCCCACACCTTTAGTGTATTAACTTCTCAGTCCTGGGCAACAGTGTTCATATTATTGAAGTCTATGAGCATAATAGTCTGTTTCTTGAGTGGCAGAATTTGATAAAGGTATTTAAAAATAGGCTTTTGCATATAGTTTAAGAGAAAGAGGTACTGAAAAGAGAGTAAGACACATCAAGGACGTTAAGTGTAGGCTTTTAAAAGACAAGTCCAAGAAAATAAGATGCATACAAGTGTGGGTATAGACTCTTCACAGGAGAATCATCTACAACATCGTATATTTATTTTAAGGGAAAAATAGGATGGCTTAAAGGAAAATAGGATGCAATAAATGCAGCTTCATCTCAAAAAGGATGTTATACAGAATTTATTGTACTAAAATGTACAACATTTAAGATGTAGTCTATGGTGAGACTGAGGCTTAATATGAGCTAAAGAACAACATCACTGGAAATAAGCAGCTCTGTAAATGACAGCCTATGGCTCTTATGCCCTCAGATACAGAGTTAATACATCTTTTGGAGTTGAAAGCAGATGTTGCCAGAATCAGAACCTGAACCACAAAAGAATAAAACCAAAAGATAACATGTACAGGAAAAAAAAGATTAAAGAGGTTTTACAATTAAGGTTATGATGTTTTAGATGTCAGGGTGTTTGGGCCAATTTCAACAAGAGGGCCCCAATTGCATCACCTTGAAAAGCTGTAGAGGAAATGTGCTTGAGCCCAAGATTTCCACTAGGTGGGGACAGAGAGAGGAAGCTGGAGATACCAACTGGGTCTTTGAGGAATAGGTGTTCCCAAACTCTCTAAGGCAGATTTTATAAGTGAGCAAAGCCAGGTGAGATTGGAGAAAATCTATTACATTCTGATCAATTTCTCCACAACTATCAACATCCTTTATGAACGCTTTGATGATTGGAGGAGTAACTACAGTGTTACTCTAGACCCAACATGGATTCCCCGGGAAGGGAACACTTAATTGGATTGCCAATGGGTCTTGCCATTTAAGCCTTGAACATCATATTGAGAAGCCTGTGTGGAACAAAAAGAATCACATGCAGCCAGGATACAGATGAAGCCAATTACATTCTGTGAAAAGGAGGGAAAGTTGAGAAGGTAGTTGAGCTCACTCTCCTAGATTTAAATGTTTAATAGTTCATCATTTCCCTTAGTATATTCTTTGTAAATATCTTGGTTCATAGGTCACAAGTCTTGTAATTGGAATGTCTTTAAGAATATCTTGAAGGAAATGGTTCTGATGTCTGGCTGAAATCTTGTGGGAAGGCACTCAGCAGAGTTTTTCATGGAAAACTATAGAAACCTCCTCTTTTCTTCTCTTTTATGTGGCTGCTTTGTGTCCCAGATGAGAATCTTGAAGTCTTCTAGGTTTTTCAAGGGTACCCTCCTCTGCTAACTTTAGACAAGGGATTGCAGCCTTCAGATTATAGAATGACTAGACTCTCTTTCACAACATGGAGCATACAGTACAGGGATATGGCATTTAGGTGTTCTCTATAACCTGAGCGGTAAGAAATGTATTCTGTGCCTTTCAATGGTTGGGACATGGCACCCTGGGTGTTCGTGACTTTTTAACCATTTGAAATACTATGTCTTGTTCTGAAACAAGACAGCAATGCCTTAACAATTGCAAATTCAGTATGAGAGCCATAGTGCCATTTTAGGCGTTGAATACACAATACAGCTGTATCCTCTGATGTGAATGACATGGCTTCACTGTGGCCAGGTGTGGCAACTCAAGGAGGTCACTATACATTTGCATGAAATTTTAATTCCCCTGAAATTTTTTTCCAGAACTACTTCCCATGAAATGTTTGCTGTTCTCATCCAGCACCATTTTAGACAGTTACACAAAGTCTAAAGTTGTAGGTCTGTGGGTTTCCTCTTTAGAAACCTGGGTGTTTTTACTTTCAAACATCCATCTGTATGTTCTAGAGGCTCTTTTATTTGAAATAAGGATTTCATAGAGTGAGGTATTGTATAGAACGACTTAGAAATGGTCGTGCTGTTAATCCTAGGATGCCAGGATCAAGACATCTAAGAAAAGACAGGGTGCTGTAGAGTTGTGGTTGAGTCAAAGATGTAATTCATCACGGTTCAGAACATAAATGGGATTATGAGTCTTTGAGGCTGAGTTGGATGTGGATAGCTATTTTGTATTCACTGCCTTTTCTGATAGAGTTCATTAAATCTTCCCAACTCACATCACCTTAGGATTAATCAAAGTTAATAGACCAAACAATAAATATCTAGGCTCTTCAGAGATGGTTTAGGAAAAGGGGGTCTGCATTGTCAGAGTCATTAGTGCTTTCAGTACTCAGGAGGAGGACACACTTCATGGTTTTCTTCCTTTCAAATAGCAGCAAGGCACTAGAGAGTATTAGAGGAAGGAGCCAGCAAAAGTCCTGCTGCCAATCTGTTGCTGAGCACTTGGAGCTTGAATTCCAAAAGGATTCTGCACATTTGAAATCTAATACCCTACAGATATAAGGACAAAGCCCACAATAAAACATTGGTGCAAATTTCTCAAAGGGCAAGCAGTAGGATTGGGGCACATCCTTTCTGTTAATTCACTCCTTGGCCTAAGGACAATGTTAGTACACTTTCTTTCTGGCTTCTACCCTGGACTACTTCAGATCCACCCCTTATCTCTGGATTCCTAAGCAATTATGCATTTTTTCCTAGATGCATATAGTTAAAGGCATGAAGTTATGCATAATTTGCACATTTAATTTCAATATCTAATTTTGTACCTGTATTTATAACTTCTTTCTCATTTCTATGTTGAGTAGTCACATATTGCTGCTTTTTATTTTATTGAAAATAGATTTTTTTTGTATAATATATCCTGATTATATTTTCCTCTTTCTACTCTTCCCAGTTACTCCCTCTCTCCTCCCATCTAGATCTACTCCTGTTCTATAGCTCATTAAAAAATAAACAGGCTTCTAAAGGATAATAATAAAATGAAATAAAATAAAACAAAGAAAAGCATATTGGAATAGTACAAAACAAACAAACAAAGAAACAAAAAGTGCCCAAGAAAATGCAAAAAACAAAAAACAACCAGATATAGACACAGAGACCCACTCATTCGCACAATCAAGAATCCCATGAAAACATAAAACTGGAAGCTATCATATGTATGCAAAGGATCTGTAGAGAAAAAAAATAAAATAAAGATAAATGAAAAAGTCCAACACCACAAAATGAGACAATAAACCTCCATAGATTCCATTGAGTTCATTTTCTGTTGGCCATCTATTGCTGGGCATTCAACCTATCCTTAGAAGTGGTTTGTTTCCCCAGTGGTATTTCCTTGGAGATTTTTCAAGTAGTTATGATTGAAAATAGCATCTGGTTTGAGATGGAGGCTTATGTCCTCTTTTCCTTTCAGCTTTAGGACCTCATCAGTGCTGACGCCTGCAAGTGCCAGCTGTGCATGCTGCCTCAGTTTCTGTGATTTCATATGTACTTAGATCCTGTTGTGTTTAGAAGGCTTTATTTCCTGGGTGTCCTCTGTCCCCTCTGGCTCCTACACTCTTTCCACATCCTCTTTTACAAAGGATCCTTGAGCCCTGAGGGGAAGGATTTCATAGAGACATCCTGTTTAGGGATGAGTGTTTCAAGGCACTCCCTGCACACTGTCTGGCAGTGGGTCTCTGTCTTGTTCCTATCTTCTACAAGATGAAACTTCTTTTGATGATGGCTGAGCAAGGCACTGATATATGAGTCTAAGGCACTGATCTATGAATCTAGCAGACTTTCATTAGGAGTCATTGTATTGCTACTTAAAAAAAAAAAGTGTGTCTCAGACATTTGCATTGCAGTTTTCAGAGTTGTCCATTTAGATTTGTGCCTCATTTTTAAATTGGGGTACTTTCTTCTTAATATCTAGATCTTTGGATCTTTATATATTTTGGATAATACCCATCTCTTGGATACAAGGTTGGTAAAAACCATTTTCCATTCCGTAGACTTGGACTTTGTCAGAAAGATCATGTCCTTTTCCTTGCAGAAGTTTTCAGTTTCAATTAGGTCCCATTTATTAATTGTTGATCTTAGTGGCTGTACTAATAACCTGTGCCAATGAGTTCAAGGCTATTCCTTACAGTCTTTTGTATCAGGTTCAGGGTATCTGATTTTATGTTGAGGCCTTTGATCCATTTAGAGATGAATTTTGTGTAGGGTTATAAGTATTGATCTATTTTGATTCCTGTACATACCGTCATACAGATTAACCAGCACCATTTGTTGAAGATGCTGTCTTTTTCCCAGTGTGTATTTCTGGTTTCTTTATCAAAGATGAAGTGTCCATAGGTAGATCAACTTATTCTGGGTCTTCAATTTTATAACAATGATCAATGTATCTGTTTTTCTTTTTTTGTCAATACCACACTGATTTGTTTTTAATATAACTCTGTAGTATACTTTGAAATTAGGGATGGTGATACCTTCAGCATCTTTTTTCAACCATGATTGTCTACTCTGAAAGCCATCTGGCCTTGGGCTTCTTTGGTTGTTAGACATTTAATTATTGTTTCTATTTCTCTAGGGGTTATAGGTCTATTTAAATTACCTATGTGACTTTAATTCAATTTTGGTAGGTTATATATGGAAAAAACTGCCAATTTGGCAGATTACAGGTTTAGCAAATATGTCATTATGAATTTTCAGATTTCCTCAGTGTCTATTGTTATGTCTGCCTTTTCATCTCTAATTTGTTAACTTGGATCTTTTCTCTGCCTTTTAGTTAATTTGGACAAGGGTTTGTCAATCTTAATTACTTTCTCAAAGAACCAACTCTTTGTTTCATTAATTATATGTCTTGTTTTTGTTTGTTTGTTTGACTTTATTGATTTTAGCCATGAATTTGATTATTTCTTGACATTATACCTCTTGGGTGTGATTTCTTCTTTTTGTTCTAGAGATTTCTGGGTACTATTAAGTTACTAGTAGATCACTCCATTTTTTTTAAAATACAGACCTTCGTGCTGTGAACTTACCTCAAAGAACACCTTTATTGTGTCCCATAAATTTGAGTAGGTTGTATTTTCATTTTCATTTAATTCTAGAAAGCCTTTAATTTCTTTATGAATTCATATTTTCCCCATTTTTAATTGAGTAGTGAATTGTTTAGTTTTCATTAGTTTGTAAGCTTTCTCTTGTTTCTGTTCTTGACAGCCAGCTTTAATCTGTGGTAGTAAGATAAGATGCAGTGTGTTATTTCAATTTCCTTTCATCTGTTGAGATTTGTTTTGTGTCTTAGTATGTGATCAGTTTCAGAGAAAGCTTCCTGAGGTGCTGAGAAGAAGGTATATTGTTTTGTCTTTAGGTGATGTATTCTGTAGATTTCTGTAGGTTCATTTGGTTTATGATGTCAGTTAGCTCCAGCATTTCTCTGCTAAATTTTTGTCTGGATGTCCTGTCTGTTGATGAGAATGGGGTATTAAAGACTCTCAATATCATTGTTTGAGTGTCAATATGTGCTGTAAGCTGTAGTGGTGTTTCTTTTATCAACCTGGCTGCTCTTGTGTTTGGTGCAAAGATGTTAAGAATTGCAATGATCTCTGGATGAATATTTCCTTTACAAGATTGCTGTTCTGGCAATCTGTCTTCTGAATGTAAAGAGACCTTATTCTTAATGATTGTCAGTGGCAGGTTTGGTTTTATGAAGCACTGTCTCTCTATGTAACTAGCCTCTCCTAGCATTGATGTCATGTTGCTTGTGGCCATGGCCAGAAACACACAACCGTTCTGCCTCAGCTCCTGACTGCTGGAATTGCAAGTGTGTACCAGCACAAACATCTAAAGGATATTGAACCTCCTCAAAAAACACCAGTTCAGCTCTTAACAAAGCTGATATTCTACTTGTCATTCGATCAGTGTTTTTTTGTTTTTTCTTTTTCTATAGCTCATAACTACCATTACCAGTAGTTCAAATTTAAAGACTCAGAGCCTTTTCATGACCCAGGCCAACAGTACACTGATAGTCTTTATTCACAGTGCTGCATTTGGAGGCTTTGATTTGACACTCCATTTCACAAACATGCATCCTAATCCCAAAGAGGGTGTAATGAGGATCAGCAAATAATTCAAATAAAAAACATCTGTGTCTTCTCTAGTGAAATCACAGTGACATCTCTAACCTATTGATAGGTTCACAACATCCAGGACAGTGATATTTCTCAGAGTGCAACTTTAACATGATTCTTTGAATGTGCAGAACCTAGAATTTTACTCAAGCATAATAAATATTTATTTTTCATGTTGCATTTATTCAGCCATTTCTAGGAGAGACTGTTCACAGCTATATAGGCATATGTGTGCTCATGCATTTATGTATACACATACACACACACACACACACACACACACACACACAGATAAATGTTTGTGTAACAAATATAATAAAAGAAAAGAGGCTATTAACTTGAGAATGTGGACCAAGAGAAGTTAGCTGGGACAGGCTAGAGGGAAGAAAGGAATTAGGGGAAAGGACATAATTCTATTTCAATTGAAAGCTTTAAAGTAAATTAAAAAGAGAATATCTATTTTTTCAATTGCTCTTAGGCAAAAGGCCAAGAAGAAATAGAATGTTAACGTTTTACAATGAAATACTTTATCTTGCAGGGTTTTTTGTGTGTAATTTAAAAAAGAGCTAAAAATGTGAAGCCGATTTGAGAGGGTGGCATTTTCCAGTGTTTACAGTGTGAGAAATGAAGGAGGGTTAGCAAAAAGCTGCTTTTTTCCCCTCAGAATAGATTACCTGAGTTGCTAAGAACTTGAAAAAGTATCAGGTGAGATGTTGGCATCTATGGAGGTCTGTATTCAGGTAGCTCTTGAAAGAAAAAGATTGAGCATTATCACCGAGACCTAGAATACCCTCCCTTCTTTCTTTAGGATTCTAGGTCATAACCTACTTTTAGGAGATCTTGGATGTGTGCAAATGATGTACTCAGAATGAAGAGAAGGCTGTGATAGGTTCTAGGAACAGATGTCACATTTGAGTACCCTGTTTTGGCTTCTCCTCTGTGGCTTTTCCAGAGAGTGCTTGCATCCACTTCAGTACATCTGTCTATTTCAGATTCAAAATATTGATGGAACCTGGAAATCTGAGGACAGAGCAGGCCATCAGAGGATATGAAGAAAAAAACAACTCCCCTTCTTTGGTCATGGGAGTTTAGAGGGTGGAGGTAGGGTCAAGAGCTAAGAATAGAAAGAGAAAATTATTAACAAAATGTTACTGTCAGTATCTCTTGATAAACTTGGAGTTTAGTGTGAGCTAATATATCCCCTTCCTTTACTCAGTGACCTATCACATCAAGAAGGAAATGGTATTCTAGGTATGTAGATCTCAATATCAACAAATAAGTTGAATTTAAAAAAGGTGTTTTTCATCCATCAATGTGAGATTACAGTGATATTTTCTTGGACATCTAATAGTAAATAACTATCTGCTCATCACTACCAAAACTCTCTGGTTCATTCAGCTGTCTATGGATTGTCTATTTTATCACTGTACCTGAAAGAAGGGTTTGTTAGTATCTTTGTAAATTCAAAGTTGTATGGTGAGTAACATTTTTTAGTTACTATTTTGTGGCTCTATTTAAAACAAAGGTATATTATTTTATTAAATAACATTATGTCTTAGGGTTCCTATTGCTGTGAAGAGACACTATGAACCACGGCAACTCTTGTAAAGGAAACAATTTGGGCTGGCTTACACTTTCAGAGGTTTAGTCCATTATTGTCATGGCAAAAAGCATGGCAGCATGCATGCAGACAGGTGCTGAAGAAGGAGTCCTACATATGGATCTGCAGGCAGCCAAAGGAGAGACCACATGTACTGGGTATAGCTTGAGCATACATGAGACCTCAAAGCATGTCCCACAAAGTGACACACTTTCTGCAACAAGGTCACACTTACTCGAACAAGGCCACACCTTCTAATAGTGCCACTCCCTGAGTCAAGCATTCAAACCCACGAGTTTATGGGGGGCATACATATTCAAACCACCACACATCCTGTAAGTGTGATTTTCTAGACAACAAACTAAAAGCCACAGAGGAAAACCAGATCATATATTTGTCCATTCATCAGATATGGATGATGCTTTTCTCAGGGAAGCAAACTCAGATTTTGCAAACTTCCTCCCTTGCTCCCTTGTCTGTACACAAACACACACATATACACACAGGCACACAAACACGTACAAACAGGCACACACACACACACACACACACACACACACACACGCACGCACATGCACACACACAAAATTTGTGATGGAGCTACAATTAAAACTTAGGCTTGCTGAGACATTTTCCTTTCTAGGTTGTAATCAATCATTGTGTGGAAGTCAGTGCACGGACTTGAATCAGCTAGTCATGTCCACAATCAATATTCAAGAGAAAATGCATATTCTACTTGTGTACAGACCTGTCTCTACACTTATATGGTCTAGGATGCCCTGTCTAGGGAATGGTGCTATCTGTAGTAAGCTGGTTCTACCCACAACAATTGACAATATAAAGACAGTCTTCTACAGATATGTCAACAGGGTGCTCTGATTTAGACAGTCCCTCTATGAGGCTCTGATATCAGTGATTCTAGATGGTGCCAACGTGACAATTAAAATTCACCAGCAAGACTATTTGGGTGAATACTGTAAGCCTTAGGAAGGCTAACTAATTAAGATACATTTAAAAATCCAGCCAATCACCTTGTGAGTTTATATCATGTGGAATTTACTTGCATTCTAGATTCTCTTTGCTTGTTTTTAGTTTGAATGAACTCAACAGTCTGACTGAGGTGATCCTGATGATTATCAATTCAAGAGGCTTTAGAGTATATGTGGGTGAAGTTTAAACTTTGTCACATCCTTTGCATGCTTACTCCCTTTTTATGATATTTATTTATTTATTCTTTGAAAATTTCAAACAAGTATACAATGTGTTTTGATGATATCCACCACCTACTTCTTTCATAAGTCTCCACAGACACCCTCCCATACATATCTCCTTTCCAATTTCATGTTCCTTCACTTTTTCTAAATTTCTCACAAGAACAAAGCATTAGCAATAGTGAAATGTAGCAAGGAATCAATAGAGGAGAAGGATTTTCCAAATATGTTGCTGAGACTCCACTGCCAGAATAGATATCTGACATCTGAAAGGAGGAAATAGTTCTTTTTCTTAAATATATATTTATTATATTTTATGGGGTACGTGTTTTATGTGCATGTGTGTCTATGTACCAGATGTGTTCCTAGTGTGCATGGAAGTCAGTGAAGAGTGTTGCATCCCCTGGAACTGGGTTCGTGGACAGTTATGTTCTACCATGTTGGTGCTGGGAATTGACCCTGAGTATTCCTCATGGACTACAAATATTCTTAACCTCTGGGACATCTCTATAGCCACAGGAAGAGGTCTTTCACATTTTGTTGAGGCTCCTATATTTATTTTGACATAATATAAACTTTGAGAAATCCCAGAAGGTGTTCTCTAGACAGGCTGTTAATAAACAAACAAAAACATGAAAAACAAAAAACAAGCCCTTTTATCATTTTTATGATTTTTCCCAGATATAATGATTGGAATTACACAATGCCGTGAGAACCGTGGTGTTCCATAAACAATGTGTATCATGATGACCTAGATTGCTATACTGCCTCTGCCTTTACTACATCTACTTCTCTCTTTGCTTAAGTATTGGAATGGTCATCTGGCCCACTAGTACCCTTTCAAGAAGATGTATGTGGGGGAAGTGTGAGTCTCTTGTCTGACTGTCTTTTGTCCCTTTCCTCATGCAATTTATCATATACAAAGTAACATAAGCTCCACCCTTCTCCAATTTGTTTTTAAGCATGAGGATTTTAAAATATAAAAAAATCATTCATTTTTACTTGTAGTTTGTCAGAATCAAAACTTGACTACAGTCAAGGGCAATTTCAGCAAATATTCTCCAATATCTCCAATATAGCTATAGGAGAGAAACAGGAATAATTTTAGAAAATAGTGTGTTATTTGCTTTACCTCCTACTAGTCAGACTTTATAACCATGTTTCTTTTCTTTTTTCCTCTTTTCAGATGTACATCCAGACAACAACACTTACTGTCTCCATGAGTTTAAGTGCTTCAGTGTCTCTGGGAATGCTCTATATGCCCAAAGTTTATATTATAATTTTTCATCCAGAGCAGAATGTTCAAAAACGCAAGAGAAGCTTCAAGGCTGTGGTAACAGCTGCTACCATGCAAAGCAAACTGATACAAAAAGGAAATGACAGACCAAATGGCGAGGTGAAGAGTGAACTCTGTGAGAGTCTTGAAACCAACAGTAAGTCATCTGTAGACTTTCAGATGGTCAAGAGCGGGAACACTTCCTAATAGATGTACGTTGAACATTCTTCTACTAGTCTTGGGACCTGTACTACCTAGTTCTATGGGCATGATGGTACAGACCCTGAGTCTGTCACAACAGTCAGAGCCATTGGGTGAGGACTAAATGTTTACAGATAAGTAGTGGTTCCCAGCATACTAACTACCAACTTGAGGTCTTTATCAAAATATGGCAGTTAACTCTATGTTGAGATATCATAGTGGGTAGCATTTGGGATGCAATTTCATTTGCAAATTCATTTTTGAAACTTAGGAACTATTGTACAAGATTTGTTGCTTCAGTATTGGATATTATTTTAATTTATCAGTAATATTTGTGGAAAGGGGTACTCCAGATCTTGCACAAATAAATAACAAGTAGTTTGAGTCTTTGGGAAAATGACAAAAGAGTTAGTTGTCTTTTATAAGGCGTCATCATAATTACTTGGTTTCTCCATGCTCTCTCTTCTTCTTCTTTTTTTTCCCTCAATTTCTTTCTTGAATATGTTAATTTCAAATAAGCCTTGAAACCTCCTGACCCTGAAGACAGAATCCTTTCACCACTTTCCTCACCTACTTTTCTTTGCTCTGTACTTGACCCAGAATCATCATATGGTAGCAGTGCACTGATACCCAGGATAATCCAGTTAAATTTACTTTATTAATTAAGACTTTCTTGGTATGCATAAAAAAGCATTAGACTAGTTAGATATTTGTATTGTAAAGATTCAGAAAGTAGAATATAACAAAATATTATCTGATTGCATAAACAAATTAAAGAGGAATAAATTGAAGGTGAAGTCCTTACTCTAGAATTATTTTGGAAATGCCATAGTATAAGTCTATAAAAATTAAGGACAAGTGTTTTTGTTGCTGTTACACATCTGTAATCCATGCAATTGGGTCAAGAGGATTGAGTCAAGAAGATTGTGTATTTATGGCTTGGGCTCTGTAACAAGACCCCATTTCAGGAAAATAAGAATATCCAGCAACAAAATTACTCCCTTCCCCCCAGAATCCTTTCTCAGGCTTTATTCCCTGCTTGCTATTCTTTAGACATTGTCTTAGTTAGGATTTCTATTGCTGTGAAGAGACATCATGACCATAGAAACTTAAAAGAAAACATTTGATTGGGGATGGCTTACAGTTCAGAGGTTTAGTTCATTGTCATCACGGCAGGAATCGCAGTAGCACAGGGGGAAGACATGGTGCTGAAGAGCTGAGAGTTCTTTATCTTGACCTGTAGGCATCTGGCAGAGAGAATGAGCCACTGCAACTGGCTTAAGCATTTAAAAATCTCAAAGCCTGCCACTTCCTTCAACAAAGATACACCTTCTAATAATGGCATTCCCATTGAGTCTATGGGGGCCATTTTCATTCAAACTACTGTTAGACATTAAATACAAAAGAAGACCAAGGTTTTGTTTCATTTGACTTAATTACTAAAGAAATTTATAGTTTCCACTGGATTGACAAAAATTTCTCTGAGTTAAGGTATCAAGATATCTATGTGAGCATTGCATATTGTAATGTTTTATGCATAGATATGTAGTTGATATAGTGTGCACCCTAATAAAGCTTTCCTGGGGATTAGAAAACAGAACAGCCACTATATTAAACATAGAGACAAGACAGTGGTAGCACAGGCTTTTAATCCTATCACCCTACCACTCGGGAGGTAGAGATCCCTCCAGATCTTTGAGAGTTTAAGGCCACACTGGGAACACAGCCATGTGTGGTGGCACATGCCTTTAGTCCAGCACTTGAGATATCATGTCTTTGCTTGGTAAAGACACATGCTTTTAATCCCAGGATGTGATGGTGGAAAGTAGAAAGCTGTATGAGGTGTGAGGACCAGGAATTAAAAGGCTTTTAGCAGCAGTTCAACTGAGACCCTCAGGGTAAGGACTCAAAGGCCTTCAGTCTGAGGATTCCTGGAAATAGGATCAGCTGAGGAATTAGTTGGTAAGGTGAGGTTGGCTGTGGCTTGTTCTGCTTCTCTGATCTTTCAGCAATTACCCCAATATTTGGCTTCTGTTTTTTTGTTTTTGTTTTTTTTTTTGAGACCGTTTAGCAATTCGTCTTACATAGAGATAATTTCTGCTATATAATAAACATGTTGAGTAAATTTATAAGCTTAAGGGATGGTGAGGTGGCAGGATGGATAAAGGTAAACAAACAAATACATGCATACATACATACATGTTAAAACAAAAATTAAAAAAAAAAAAAAAAAACACCTTAATGGCTTAAACCTTCTCTGAAGCCATCTTGACTGGGAAGATTATCTAATAAAAATCTCAGTCATCAGTAAAGGAACTCTTCCTACACAGACATCATTCTGTCAAAGAGCAGCCTTGGGAACCTGCAAGAGCAAACAGTAGGACGGATGTTAGTAACAAATGCCTATAATCAGCTCCCATGATAGATAAATGATTTACCAATGACAGGGATATTAGCAAAATGCTGGTGATTTAGGGGCAGAATTTTTTTGTTTTCCAACTTGAAAGCATAAGTATAGAGATTTAAAACCTAGGCAGATGTCAATTAGCTGCTGTTGGCATTGCACTCTGCTCGTTCAAGGTTGGCACTGGGAACATGAATCACCAGAGTTTGATGCTCTACCTGTATTTTTGTGACAATCCAGAAAAGGACAAAATGGGATTTCAAATGGGAACAGCTAACATTTTTGTGGAATAAACAGCAATCATCCCAGGCCCACCTACGGAACATGATGGGAGGAAAAATCAATAGTCTTTTCCAACCCCTTGAAGCACAAATAGTTTCCCCTGAAAGTAAAATTCCTACTGTCAATAACACCAGCCTTGTATTGTTAAATAAGTCTCAAACACTGGTTATTTTCCAAGTGGAAATTTTATAACCTATATACATTTCTCTAAAATAAGAAAGAAAGATCACAAACATTAAGGCTGTTGGGGGTGGGTGAGCTTATTATATTCTGGAAGAGTTAAAGTTCACATTTGGAAGATAAAGGAAAGCAGAAAAGATAGCTCAACCTAATTGGAATTGCTGCCTGAATGAAAGTTTGGGGTGTGGTAATATAACAGTATTTGAAATTAAAATAAAGAACAACTATTATTTCAGCACACACACCCTTTACTTTAGTAAAGAGAGAATTTTGATAACTGTGGCTACTAATCTGTTGCTGGAATTTTTGATTCTGACTAAATAGTGACACATTTAAATATTATATATATATATATATATATATATATATATATGCATAGATATGTATATATACATACATAATCCATATGTATGCAATGTGGTACAGCTTCTTGTGTTCAGAAAACTCATTTTAAGACTTATTTAATATATATGCATATATGTGTATGTGTTTGTATATGTAAATAAGTGTGAGTGGGTGCTGTGTGTGAGTCAGGGTGCCTGTAGAGTTCAGAAGATGGCCTCAGATCCCCTGGAGATGAAGTCAGAGATGGTTGTAAGCTGCCTGAAATAGATACTGAGAACTAAATTCAGGTCCTGGAAGTAAGTTCTTTTTTTTTTAAATCCAACTTTATTGCCAGCTTATTTTGAGCATATGTATAATAAAGTTACCACACAGAACAATTGAAAGAAATGAGAAAAATGGTTTTTATTGTTTTCTTATCCTGTGTGTGCTAATCAATACCAAGGAGCTGTAAATGCCTGAATAAATAATTCGGGGATTTGCAAGCCCTGGATTGGTGACAGGACTGCAGGCCTCAGTAGTCATGCCATAATTGGTTCAGTTCTGTAGGGTAGGTGACAAGACACTGTCCTGTGCATGCAGGGCTACCCAAGGACTGTGGTCCTGTCCCTTTTCCTCTCCCTGACTCCTGTGGGGACAGGCCTGTGCCCCTCAAAACCCATTCGTGGTTATAGCATTCCAACTAGCCTGGAACAAGACAAGTATCCACTGTTAAGAAAGAGCTTTTCCTTTGGATATTTTCTGACAGAGTTTGCAAGCTGAAGGGTTGTAGAGATTGTAAACAGTTACTCTCATACCCTCATTTTATGCCAGAGACTTAACATTGCCTATTTTAGAGATTATGTGTTTATGCTACTAATGTCGGCAAGTGTGTATATTTGTTTGAAGCCATACCTAGTGGATCCTGGGGTGGGGGCATGTTCTTCATACCAATAACCAAGCTTTGTGTACTGACCTTCCCATGCCTGCTAACTATCCCAGATCACCAGGGCTTAACTTGGGTATGGGGATGACTGCAGGAAGGTGTGTACAGCAGGAAGACCCCATCCACAGCTGGGCTGTTGACCAAGAGTTCTCCAAAGAACCCAAGGTCCCCATGCAGCAAGCTGCAAACTTGAGGATGCCTGTGTGGATTTTAGCAGAAGTCCTTTGGAATTTTTTGTATATTTTTTTGTATTTGTTTTTGTTTTTTAGGATTTCATTGAACTGATTTTCTGTTTTTTCTTTATTTTTAATTAATTAATTAATTAATTAGTTTTGTTTTTACATCTTGACTACAGTTTCTCCTCCCTCCTCTTCTCCCAGTGTGTGTCCTCACCCCCCCACCCCACCCCACATTTGCTCCTTCTCTGTTTCTCTTTAGAAAAGGGCAGGGTTCCCATGGATATCAGCCAGCCATAGTGTATCAAGTTGCAGTGAGACTAGGCATCTCTTCTCTTCTTTTAAGGCTGGACAAGACAACCTAGAAGGAGGAAGGGGTCCCAAATGCATGCAACAGAGTCAGAAACAGCCCCTGTTCCCACTGTTAGGAGTCCCACAGGAAGACAAAGTTACACAACTATCACATATATGCAGAGGGCCTAGGTCAGTTCCATGCAGGCTCCCCAATCCGTTCAGTCACTGTGAGTCCCTTATGAGCGCAGCTTAGTTGATTCTGTGGGATTTCTTGTGGTGTTCCTGACCATACTGGCTCCTACAATCCTTCCTCCCTCTTTTCAGCAGATTCCCCGAGCTCTGCCTGATGTTTGGCTGTGGGTCTGTGAATCTGTTTCCACCAGTTGCTGCTTGAAGCCTCTCTGATGACAGTTGGGCTAGGCACCAATCTATGAGCATAGCAGAATATCATTAGGAATCATTTCATTGACTATTTACTTATTTATGTTTGTTTGTTTGCCAGTCCTGTTTGGTTCTATCCCAGGTCTCTGGGCTATCCTACCTCTGGGTTTTGACCCTCAGGGATGGGCTCCCTCTCAACGTATGAGTCTTGAGATGGGCCAGTCATTAGTTGGTCACCCCCTCAATTTCTCTGCCACCTTTACCCCAGCACATCTTGTAGGCAAGACAAATTGTATATTGAAGGTTTTGGGACTCACTTGGTGTCCTAATACCTTCACTGGAAGTCTTGCCTGGTACAGGAGATGGCCAGTTCAGGCTCCATATCCCCTATTGCTTGGAGTCTTAGCTAGGGTCACACTCAGATTTCTGGGAGTTTCCCTTGCACTGGTTTTCTAGTTTATCCCAGAGATGCCCCCAATTCCAGTTGTCTCTGGCAGTACTCCCTCCATCCTTCCCCCACCTGATCCCACCTGTTCACACCCCCATCCCCCATCCAGACCCCTCTCCCTGTCTAGAGGCCAAGTCTATTCTATTTCCCCTTCACAGTGAGATTAGATTCGTGTGTCCCCACCTTGAGCCCTCCTTGTTGCTTAGCTTCTCTAGGTGTGTGGATTGTAACATTGTTATGAGTTCATACAATATTTGTCTTTCTGGGTGGGGTTACCTCACTGGGGATGTTTTCTAGTTCCACCCATGCCTTTAAAGTCAGTGAGTATTCTTAAGCACCAAACATTCTCTCCAGCCACAGAAGACTCATTTTAAAAGTAAATGGCAGATCCCATCCCAGACTTCTATGTCATACAATTAAAATTTCAGAACTCCATATAGTAATTTTAAGGAGTGTGACATTAGAAAGCAAACTAATTTCCTGATTTTTCATAACACTGTGTTTCTATAACAAAACATCCCATTATTTCAGAACAGACAGGGAAGTGGAAACAACGTTTATATATACAAGATTCTCCCCATCACCTTGTCACTGCTCTGCTGGTATTGCTATGATACATTCATTAGTAAGTAAGACACGTTCATTAGTAAGTAATGGCAGCAGTTGTCATTTCTTAAGCCTGTGGACATAGTGTGCCAAACCAAGAAAGTTTACCATTGCCCAGTTTAAAACTTGTTTTCAACAGAGCATATATACATGTGTGAACATTATCAACACATTTCCCCTAGTAGCTCATCTTCATGTCTTTAATCTGTTTTTAATCCATAACAATTCTGAAATAGTGATTTATGGAACTTATCTGACAGTCAGAGTGATCCCTGATTGTTGCTTTCTTTATGTTTCCTTTTACTGAAAGTATATTTTACTTTTATCATATACTCTCATTATGGATTCCCTTCTCCACTCCTTTAGTTCCTTCCCCAATCCTTTCCTGTCTGGATCCCCACCCCCTTTCTGTCTCTTAGTAGAAAACACACAGGCTTCTGAAGGATAATGAAATAAAAATAAGATATCACAAAATAAAACAATAATACAGAATAAAAACTAAGATACTGGAATTGAACAAAACAAACAGAAGGAAAAGAGACTATTAAAAGACACAAGAAACAGATAACAATGCAGAGACCCATTCATTTCCACATTCAAAAATCCCACAAAAATATTAAACTGGAAGCCATAATATGTATGCAAAGATCTATAGGGTAAAAAGAGAGGAAAACAGTTGTATACACACATATATAAACACACATACACACACACACACACACACACACACACACACACACACACACACACACTGGCCTAGGGACCTAGTGTAAACTAAATAATACTGTTAAAAAAGTAGCAAAGAAATGACTCTTAATGACATTCTGCTGTATTCATAGATCAGTGCCTTGCTCAGCCATCATCAGAGTTGGTTCCTCCTTCAGCAGTTGGGAGCAAACACAGAGGCACACAAACATTGTGCAAAAAATTAGAAACCCTGGAATCCTCAGCCCTAAATGGAATATCTCCATCACATATCTCTCCTCAGAGCTCAGAAAATCCTTGGGAAGAGAATGGGGAAAGAGTGTAAAAGCTAGAGGGGATGGAAGCCACCAAGAAAACAAAGGCCTCTAAATCAACCTGGTCAGTGCACATGTGAACTCACAGAGACTGAGGAGGCAGGTGCAGGTCTTGCACAGATCTGCACCAGATGGGACCCTAGAGATGAAAGGAGACCTGGACACATGCCTCCATCTTTAACCCAGAAGCTATTGATAACCACTTGTAAATGAAAATTCAGTTTTCGCCAAAGGAGTCTCACTAGGGAAAGAAACTACTCTTAAGATCTGGCCACATGCTCAGCAGGAGACAGCCAAAAGAAAACAAACACAGTAGCATCTTTGGAGGTTCCCTGTCCAGTAAGGCCATATTGGAGCTTTTCCTATATTTATTTTAAATCTGTATTAATTTTAATTTTAATTTTTGCTTTCATATTGACTGAAGTATTTGTTTCCAGAATTTGATTTGCTTTATTCTTGTCAGTGGAAAAAAAATAACATTATTTTTCTGTGAATCATAGTCTCAAAATGAGGCTCCACATGATTGTACATTATTTTTTATCCCTAGAAATTGCTTTTAATGCTTTAGTTCCAAATATTGTTCAAAATCACTTAAGAGAATAAAGTATGAATTCTTGATTTGTGAAAAACCCTCTTGGTTACAATGATCCTTAAAGGCCACCTGATCGCAGTCACCCATGTTGAGTACTATCTTTAGAAAGCTATACTGCTTAAGGTTATTTTTCCCTTTTATAGCTGTGATTTCCCCCTTTTAAATTTTTTAAAAATATATTTATTTTATTTTTATATGGATAATTGTGTTTTAATTTTACACATCAGCTATGGGGTCCCCTGTCCTCCCCCCTCTTACCCCCACCCCCACCTTCCCCCCAGCCCCTCCCCTTCATTCCCATCTCCTCCAGGGCCAAGACTCCCCTGGGGATTCAATTCAACCTGGTGGATTCAGTACAGGCAGGTCCAGCCCCCTCCTTCCAGGCTGAGCAAAGTGCCTTAAAGTATAATTACATAGTTTTTCCCCTTCCTCCCTCCAAGCCTCTCCTGTACTCTCCTTGCTTTCTTCCATCCCATGGCCTCATTTTTTTTTATCATTTTATCATTATGTTACTTGTATACACACTCACACCACACACACACACACACACACACACACACACACACACACACACGCACACACGTATATTCGGAACAGAGCATTTCATGTTGAATAACCAATTGGTGTGCTCTTCCTGAGGAGTGACCACTTCTCCTGATTTCAGCATTTCTTAGATTCCTGTAGTTCCTTACTTAGGGGTAGGGCACAGTGAGATTCGCCCCTTCCACTTTAGCATGCCTGATGGTGTCTTTTCCTTCTTTCAGTCTACATATTTAGCAGAGGTTTCCTACACTTTCAGATATTTCTGACAATGCTAAATAGCCCAGAAAGTTCAGTGACACTTCTACTGACACTTTTATAACTTATGACAGATTTCCTTCATCTCAGCTACAAGGAACTAATTAAAATCTACCAGAAACACACACACACACACACTCATACAAAAAAAAATGATTAGAATTTGTTTACTTAGAGAAATCTAGAAGCACAAAAAGCATTATATGAATTGAGACATGAGAATTAAAAGTAAGCCAATATAAAAATCACTGTACCTCACTTTGCACAAAAATAAGGTGTTCAGAATTTCAGAGGGATAAATCTGATTGTCCAGTATGTTTAAAGAACAGCTTTATGATTTCTAGCAGTGCTCAGTTTACACAATTAAAATAAATTGTTTATGAATATTTTCATTCTGAATTAAATTAAGGCATTGAAATACATGTTTCAGTTTTTAAATAATTATTCTAGTATTTAACTTAAAGTAGGTAAAAATTTTGAACATTTTTACACAATAATTATATGTTTGAATTATGCAATTATTTGTATTTAGTTTTGTATTCTCTGAAAGCATCAGCATGAGTGTAAATTTGACAGAATATTTTATTATTTGTATCTTTCTAATAGTCTTACAACAATGAGTATTGTTTCATAGCAAGTTGGTAATGGTAGAGTTAAATATTAATTTCATCCTTTGAGATTTTATTTCTATGTATACCTTAGTTAAAAATTTTAAAAAGCCACAAATATCTATTGACTGTGTCAATATTTAGCTAAAAGTTACGTGTACTTGACATTTTGGTTTGTTGATTTCTAAAGTCTGAGATTATTGTTAATTTTTAAATGGAAAATATACATTGTCAAGGTACAAATAATTATAAACATTGGATTATACAATTGGCTGAAGTGATTAAAATCTTTGATTTAGTCTGGTAGTTTTTTTAAATGTCTGTTTTGTAGTTTATCAGTGTCTTCTTTCTTTTTATGTGTATGAAAATTTGATTTGTTATGGTAGTGTGTAAATAAGATTTTACTGAAGTTTTCTAATAATTAGCATTTTTTGTATTCATTTGTCTGTTAACTATCCGTGTTAACACACTGGACTGGGGACTTTGTGGATTAACAATTTGGCTGAATTTTTCATTGAATTTCTACTGAATGATTTAAAATACTAAGTAACATGTTACAAAACATTATCATTAGACAGCCCTAGCAGAATTTGAATTTTGAAATTATATCAGCAAAGTGATTATTATGCACTATTAACTTGGCCTATTTTTTTTTTAACAGCTTCCTCTACTAAGACAACATATATCAGCTACAGCAATCATTCAATCTGAACAGGAAGATGACACTATCTGAAGAAAGGTGGTGTGTGTTCTTAAATATTGAACATGAGACTGCAAAAAAAAAAATGCTCCTGGAGATCTCTATAGACTACAATCAATCAGATCAATAGTCTTGTAAGGAACAAAATTAGCCATGAGCCAAAAGTATCAATATTGAGGAGCAAAGAAACCAATTTTATACAATACAACCATTGAGTGTCAAGCTAAAGTATTGCTTACTTGTGAGCATTAAAAAAATTTTTCAAAAGGAAAACTAATGTTAGCTTGTGAAAAAAAAATGCTGTTGAAATAAACCATGTCTGATGTTCTTCTTGTAAGTATTTCTCTGTGATTGTGAGAACTCCTGTTCCTGTCCCACACTGTTCAACTTGTATAAGACTCTGAGTCTGTTTCTTGTAATGGCTGACCGGATTGAAGCCCTGGGTTGTGCTCCAAAATAAATGCAATGATTGACGCATGCAATTTTTATACAAATAATTTATTTCTAATAATAAAGGAATGTTTTGCAAATGTTGAGCGTTGTTTCGTTGCAGTTTTAAAATTAGGGTACTGTCTTCTTTCCAGTGGCACTTGCATTGTTCTTAGGTCCTTGCCTTATCCCATGTTACTACTACCTCCTTCAGGAACATGGTTTGGATTATTTGTGTTTATGAGGAGAATTTTATTGCTCTATGAAAAGGTATCACTTGTATAAGATTTTGTAAATACCTTTGAGTCCTGTAATGGATTTTCATAATGAATATCTTATGAAGAATCAAGTTGTAGCTTGGTATAAATTTCTTTAAATTGTAATAATTGACAGATAGTGAGTTAAACTTTCCCTTGGAGACTATATCATGAAAATTGTTGCAGAAAAAAATATATCACCATATGACCAAATTGCTTCATATTACTTCTAATTAAAAACCTTTGCACACTGAAATATTCCCTGCTATGTGATGTTAACCTTCTCTCACCTGGGCCTAACAGACACCAAAATCAGTAGAATAATGGGCCTTACCCAGGTCATTATTCAAAACTCTGCATTAGCATATTTATTTCCTTGGTATCATTAAAGAAACCACAGTTCAGATAACATGTCAATGAATTCTTATTTTCCAAATGGAAACATTCATTGCTTCATAAAACAGTATTATTAAAGGGAGAGAAAACAGGAAGCCTATCTGGTGCTAATAAACCATGCCAGGGCAGATAAGAAGAATCTGTTAACGGCTTTGAAATCTGTGACCATTTTTGTCCTGGGTTCCCCTATTACACACAACCCCAGACATCCATCAAATCAATGGGTCCCTACAATGATTTTGTTAGTAAATGTTCTCTATGCTGAGTTAGCTTAGATGGCTCATTGCTTTCCTTATAAATATACAGAGCTATGTCCATAGCTTCAACCCAGACATTAACAGCCACTTTATTTAATTCATAAGGTTCATGTAGTACCATGCAGGCTCTTTTCATGCATAGAAACATTTTCTAGATCCCCAAGAAAACAGATGACAATGGACAGAAGGGAATGCATATCAATTGGCTTTATATTGAGTTTCTCAAAAAATTGTATTTGTTCTTTGAGGGTAACATTTTAATCAAAGAATAAAAGTATCATTCTTAAGTATCTGAACTATGGAAAATACAATTTTTATAATCTAAATTCTAAATCTATTTCTGGGTGTGCTCTGAAATCTAGACTGAGAAAAATAAAGCCAACACTATATTTTATTTTATTATGTGGCTCAGGACTGGTAGAGATGCCAAGAAGTTTTCCTTTTAAATTGGTCAGTTTCTTTATACTGAAGATTTTGATGATTCATTAGATGTTTTATTTAATTATAACTGAATATTCATATTTAATTGAGAAAAATGGTTGAATCTTGAATTTTGGAATGAATTCTTGCATTTTCATTCACCAGGAAAAACCCAAGTACATCCCACATATTGATTGACACTGATCAGGGAGTATAGCTGAGACATGATGAACGAAAACAAAGTGAACTCACAGGGCAATCGAAAGGTTTATTATTATTACTTTAAATTTTTCATATTTTAGAAAATATGAAACATGACTCATGTCATGTCAATATCGTTATTATTATAAATTTACCAATTGGTTGTTTTACTTAACTATATTTTTATAAATAATTGAGAATTTTTGGTTTCATAAACCGATTTAACTTATAAAGGCATGCATAATGGTTCTAATGAATTTGGATACTCCAGTCTGCTTCTCTAACATTGCACCATTAGAAAACTGCCATCCTCCCTATTGGGGGTTCAGAAAATTCCAGCACCTTCTTACAACAGAAACTAGAGCATTCTGTCCTCCACTGCAGTTATTTTCTTGAAGATTTTTCTGTGGGTTCAGATGGAGTTACAGGCTGGGACAATGGTAGCATCCTGTGAGCAGGACTTAGCATGTGTTTGGTAGTGGTCCATGAAACCTGTGATTTAAAATGAACTGCCTGTGTCCCATAGATAAGCAAATGCAAAGTTGCACAAAAAATACAGTATTATATTCTTTAGAACTGACCTTGTGTTTTATTCTGGAAAGAAATGTCACATCTAATCTCAGCATGCCAGAGGGAATGCTAAAAATGTAGCTTCAAGTAATATTCAGCAAATGTCACTTGTAGACAATGAGAGATGTATTAGTGTGACCTTGGGCCAAGTCTGACCCGAGTTTAAGAAAAATTAGCTTATGATAGAGGCTCAAATCAATGATAGTATGCCACAAACTGATTCTATTTTTTTTAAGTAATTTAAACTTGAGGATAATCATTAAGATATGAATTGGAATTGCAGACTAACTTAATTTGTTGTATTTTTAAAAATGTTCACAAAAACTAACATTTAAAATTAACAAGATTTTATTTTTCCTCTCAATTACCATAGTAGAAAATACCAACCAGGAACAGAAGTTTTATTAGACATTATTTTTTTCTGCCTTTAACTCAGTATTCTGCATATTAATCAATACTTTTTGATACTAGAAATAATGATTTTTTGAATTACATTATCAAGCATTTATGTTTTATTCAGACTGTGGGTAGAAGTGACATCTTAAATTTCTGTTATGTAATCATCATTTTTCTTACTTCATTTATTGAATTGTATTTAATATCAGTATTTTCATCCATTTTCTAGAATGAGATGACCAAAGGGAATAATCAAGTGCAAGTGAGGATGAATGAGAAGTAATTACAAATGATGTCATACTCTAGTCCTGAGGAATAATCACCAGAAGTGCTTCTATGTGCCTCTATGGTTGTCATTTAATGACAATAAGAGTAATGAAGTAAAAATGGAGCTCATTCAGAAGAAATGATACCTTCAAAAGAGACTCACATCCAATACTGTTCAGAAACTTGCTGAATGACACTTGGAAGGGTTCTCTTGCTGAGATAAAGAGAAAACACAGCTTATAATTTTATTTTAAAATATATCCAGTGCTGTATTATTGTATTTTTTACTTTCCATAGCACAATCTTCAATGGTGGTAACTGCAGTATTAACATTATTTTCTTCTTCTTTAATACTCTATAAGTCATTCAGATTTTTTTCTCCATTTTAAACTCAGTCTATTAATAATATAAAGTATTGCACCACATTTGACTTACAGTTCTGCTTTCAAAACAATAAAGATGAACAAAAACAAAACTTATCAACTAAATATATTTTTGTGTTTGTCTACTGATAAGTGGTTCAAGAAAACCTGACTTTGCTGATAATGATTTATAACTTTTTCAGTCTTTATTTTGTTTGTTTTTGGGATTATAATATAATTGAATCATTTTTCCTTCCCTTTCCTATCTCCAAACTTTCCAATTTACCTCTCCTTGTTCTCTTTAAAATTCATGACCTCTTTTTTTACATTAATTGTTGTTACATGAATATATACATGTATATATATGTATATAAAATCAAAGTAATGTTTACAGTTGTCATGCAAGCACACATAATTGCCTATGGATTAAACCCTACTAAGTAAATTCACTAGCTCTTAGAATGGTTTCGATAGCCAGTGAAATGTATTAGTGTGATAAATTATAATACTAAAAATGTTTTTTTAACTTTATAAAAAATGTTAAATAAATAAGTCAAGAGCTTTATTTACTTCATTACCTCATAAGGGATTTAACAAGATGGCAAGACTAGTACAAACGTATTTGAGCCAGCAGTAATGTGCACTTATTATACAAAGTAAATGATGAGATAAATGACAGAGCTTTAGACCTGGAGAAACATCCTATAACATGATAAGCCACAGTCACTGAGGTCATGTATTCCACTGGACAGATACGTTTTGGGATTTGTACTGGATGAAAGCTCCTAATTAAGTCTTCTACCTAGAAAAGCAGCTGTATTGAAGGAGTTCCAGTACTGGAGGAACACTCTTCTTATAAACTGCCCATTGCTAGGCTTTGGCTAATGTCTCTGATAGACATGGCTCTTCATTGCTTTACTTCTAACACAGTATGTAATGAGGGGCTCATAATACAACTGTGTTTTATCTATTCATTCTCCACTCTTAGAGTCAGGATTTCCATCTTAGAGTCAGGATTTTATGACATGGTGAGGAGAATAACTGAATAAGTAAAAACATAGCTGCCTGTTTTCCACAAATAAGCTGTGAAAATGCACCTTTTGTCCTGCAGAAATTCCTGTTTCTGATAGGTATTTTCTTCCTAATTTTGTAGTATATTACTCTAAGGATGGAAATCGGTTTTTCAAAAATGCCCCTGAAGATGACAAATGGGAGATAATTTACTGTATGTCCATGAGTAGTTCTTCCTATCACTAATAATTAGGGAACTTCCTAAGCAAAGCTTTTTTGGGTATCTTACCACTGACTTCTTGTAGACAGAAGAAACAAAGACTGTTTTCTAGTCAAAGGTGAAGGGTGGGGACCATGTTTACAATCCACCTTTCCTCCTCACTTGAGCTCTGCAGAGCAGGGTAAAAATGGTGAGTACAGAGGCCCAAAGCTCCATTTCCAAGTGGAATTCTTTCCTGAATGGAAGACTAGTGTTTCTGTAGTTCAAGAGTCCCATTGAGGATCTTTACTAATCTCCTGAGAGAAGAAGGGGGAAGCAACTAGAACACACAGAATTATGAAGTAGATGAAATGTGGTTTATTGATTTTTTTGCTCCCACCCTTCTTATGCTCTCCAATTTTCTTGTAACACGTGCTAATCTCCCCCAAGAGGCTAATGTCCTCATTGTATGTTCTAGGCTCTCAGAGATCCATATTTTTCATACCTTCAACTTCTAACTCACTAGTAGTTTACTGGGTGCCAACAATTCAATTCCAAATGACTGTTTTATACCAAACATTTCTTCAACCAATATTCACAGAAATATAACTAGTCACTCTAGAGGTTCCTAGGGAGATAATTGAAGGTGGGTTTTAAACAATATGCTTTCTTCTTATTAAAATAATCTCTTCATTCATTTTAATCAGACACAATGTTGCAGACATTGTGTGTAGATGCTGAGACTATAGCAATGGATCAAAAATCTGTCTATGCCCTTATGACCATTATATTTTGGCAGAAGAGAAGAGAAAATATGGTAAGTATAAATAAGGTTTTGATAGTGCAAAACACTGACAAAAGCAATAAAGGGAAAATGACTAAGAATTAAGTTAAGAAGAAGCATTGTAAACTAGAAGGTTGATTGGCATTTTAATTTGGCTGAATTATTTGAAGAGAGATGTTTGGGCTAAGATCTGGAGGAATAAGAGTTTGATGTGTACAGTGTTTTAGTGAAGAGATATTTGGGAAAGAACAGGAAAGAGACATGTCCTGAGGCAGAACACCATCCAGACTGATGATGACAAGAGTAGATTATATGATTTTAAGATTTTGTTTGTCATTGAAAATCTGTGACTTTTGCCTCTGTGGGTGAAAATCTTCAGAGGTCTTTGAGCAGAGATGACTTGAGTTTTACTTTTAAGTGAGTCCTGCTGACTTCTAGGATGAGGAAGGAGAAGATGCAAGACTACAAGGGCAGAAACAGACTTCTATCAGAGGACTGAAGTGATGGGTTAGAAATGACCACCTCTTGCTGGGAGAGTCACTGTTAGTAATGTAAAGTGCTTTAGACTGGGTACAGTTTGGCAGGATATCTTACTGACTTGCTAATGAATTATATATATAGTACTTTGAGGGAAAAGGATGATTTCTGGGCTTTTTATGAGTCATAGAGAAGACTGCATTGCAATTAATATAGATGGGCTACACTATGAGGAGCACCAGCTCCAGGCAACAGAGTTACTAATACAGTCTGAATAGTCAGGGCCTCTTCTTCTCTCTTATGCTTCTGCATTTGCATTTTAAGGATGTATGAATTATTAACTTGAACAACTGTAGAAATCCTGGACCAAATTTTGGTGAATGAAAGACTATGGGCACAATAATTTGTTCTCAGTCCTATAACAATTCTTTTGTGGCTAGTTTAAATTTTGTTGAGTTGTTTTAGTTGTTATCGATATTTTGTTTTGTTATCTTCCCTATTGTGGGTGAGAATCTTTGGGTCAACTTTGATCCCTGTGTTTCTGTTTTCTCTTTATCATCTCAATAAGGTAAGTGGCTTTTCAATAAGTTTATCTTTCTGGAGCAGAATGGATGGGGGTATACTGCCTGGTCTCACACAGGTACCCAGAGCCTGCAGGCATGTGCTGCTTTAGTAGCCACAAGATCTTCTGCCTACAGTTCCTTATCTGTCAAAGGCTTACCTAAATTTTCTTCCATCATTTTAGCCATTGAATTATCCACTTTTTCATTCTTGCAGCAACGATAATGTGAAAACTTACTGATTAAGTCATCTCATTGACTTATAGGTTATTGGAGTAATGCAGCCCAAGAATGGGGTCCTGGGAAGAGAATTCTGAGTGCTTGTGAGAAAACTCCAAGAAAACACAAGAGTTTTGTGACCTCCATTTCTTCAAAACACAGACTTGTTCTTGAAATGTTTTCATGCTCCTCCCAAGTATAGCAGATAAGAGTGAGTTTATTTCAGCTGTTCTTATTAATATGAATGGAAAAATACATTTTGCCACATGTAGCTTGTCCTGGTGATTATATACAGCCTGAAAACATGAGAACTTTATCCTGGTGAACTTTCTTAACCCCCAGAGTATAAACTGTCTGATGCTCTGAAAAAATCTGGCTATTGTGTGAGACTTTAGTCTGCCTAATTTTTAGGCCCTGGTCTGCCAGGCTTATGCTGCCAACTAGAGTGGTAAACATTATGTAAAGAGTGTAAAGTACCTACTAGAATTTACATCAATGATATTAACGATAATCATAATAAGTGAAGTTATCAACCATTTATATCAAAGTCTGATGCTAGAAGATCTTTATAACTTTTCTTATCTTTGGGGAGTGCTTTATTCTGAGGGATATATTTCAGATGAATTATAAAGTTAGCTTCAAATTTCTATTTGATTAGGTATTTTGTTTTCATCAAGCTTCTCCTGATGCATAGTTTTTAGGATCCCAGGCACACTGGAAGACAAGATCATATGGAGACCATTTTATCATGGTTCATGTTTTATTTTTTATACCATATTTTAAAAATTCTCAAGTGCAGTGAAAGAATTTAGAAAACATGACAAGACCACTTCAGGGACTTACTTTAGCTTCCTCTTGTGTCACCCTGGTTACATAAGTTTTTATTTTTAAAGTAATGTTTTTCAGAATTTTATCCAATATGTTTATTAAGGTGATTTTTATTATACCCATGAGATGTCAAGCTGTGACAGTTTCTTTCATGCACAAGTAGTTTCTTAGTTAACTAGTGCATAAATTTCTTGATAAGATACTGTGCATTATTATTATTATGTCATCCACATGGGACAATTTGCCCTAACAACTAGTAAAACTCAATTTCAAATCATACACCAGTCATCAGGCCAAGAATAGAAACTCATGATCCACAAGTCTGGGTTAACACCCCTCTGCTAGAGCAAACTATGCCTAGTAATTATCATTTAGTCTCAAGCATGATTACTACCTAGTGATTGTTTCCTGGATCTAAAACCTTCTTAATGTTCTTTCGATAGAAGCTGTGTGCATTCTTGAAGTCTATCATAAGGTAAAATCTTGGCAGAAAAGGACAATAAAAAAGATTGCTGGTTGTAGACAAATTTCTAAACGGTCTTATTAAATAACGAACATGGAGCCAAATATAGGGTGAAGGTCTTAGAGAGATCAGGGAAATAGGGAAAGCCAACAGCCAACCTCACCTCACCAACTCTGCAGCTTCCAAACACGGGCTACTTCCTGTCTCACCCATGCCTTTATTGCCTTGCTTTTCTGCCCTCTCATTGGCTATCTTAGCCCAGCTACCTCACATCCTCGCCACTGTCTGTCTGTACAGACTTCCAGGTCTCTGTTGTTGGTACTACAAAAAACAAACAAATGAAAAAGAAACAGTGGTTGTCACTCCCATTTTTTGTTTTTGTTTTTTGTTTTTTTGAGACAGGGTTTCTCTGTGTAGTTTTGGGGCCTGTCCTGGATCTCTCTCTGTAGACCAAGCTGGTCTTGAACTCCCAGAGATTCAGATGGATTTCTGCCTCTGGATGCTAGGATTTAAGGCGTGTGCTACCACTGTCTAACCTCTATGTTTAATATAGTGGATATTCTGGTCTCTGACCTCCAGATACATTTATTGGGTACACAATATGTCAACTACATTTCCCCTTTTTTGTTTAAAATTTAAAAAAAGTTATAATTAACATAAGGAAAAGTATATACAATAAGTATATACAATATGTACAGTCAAGAATTACATTAACAATGTCCACTCCATTAACACTTGACAGATTCAGACAAAAAACACCATATATATATATATATATATATATATATATATATATATATATATATTAATAATGTCCATTCCATTAATATTTGACAAATTCAGATAAAAATGTATTACTTTTTCTATGTAAAACAAGTAGTTCTTTTTTAAAAGTATATTCAATAATCTATCTTCTTATCTTATCATAACAATATTCTCTCTTTTTTCTTTTCTTAGTTGATTCAAAAATTTACCTTTTATCTATCATTTCTGTAGCTGGTGATCTTTCTACATTTTTCTGACAAGCCTAAATCTTCTAGGTCAAAGAGAAGAAAGGTGTTTGGACACTCACTTCTGCAAGCCTGGAATTCAGCAATCCATTTTAAAAAGCAGGTTTTCAAACTGTTTTAAAGTTTTCAATGTCTAGGTCCTAACCTGTTAGCTCCCCTCCTGCAGGTCCCCACCCAAGATCTCTCTCTCTCTCTCTCTCTCTCTCTCTCTCTCTCTCTCTCTCTCTGTGTGTGTGTGTGTGTGTGTGTGTGTGTGTGTGTGTGTCTTCCCTCACATGAGTGATAATTTCTATGAAGTTAAAACTAAACTCCATTTACAAATGAATATAAAATGAAAATTTCAAATTTGCAAATTCTTCCATATGTATTTTAATTGTGTATCTTGGATTTTTGAAGATGACCCTCCATCAACAGAGATCTTAGATACAAAATAGATATGTAATGTGTCCTTGGGGCTGCTGTATGGGTACAGAATTCCATGTTTTTATAGACTGGATCAGTAAACCAGAACACAGAAGGGTTTATGGGCTCATGTGCTGTGGAATAATCCTTCCGTACAATATGAAGATGTGTTGCTCTCATTGTTAACAAATAAGCTGACAGGCCATGAGCTGGACAGGATTATGATAGGTGGGAAAACTAGACTAAGCACACTGGGAAGAAGGGCAGAGTCAGAGGAGTTGAGGGAGATGCAGAAACAAGATTTGCATCTGTCGCATGTTGAAAGAAGGTACCACCATATGGCAGAGTGCAGAGAAGAATTATGGGTTAATTGAAAGTGGAAGAGTTAGCTAGTAACAAGCCTGAGATATTGGCCAAGCACTTATAGTTAATATTAAGACTCTGTATCGGTTATTTGGGAACTGGCTGGCAGGAAAAAAAAAGTCCACCTAAACTCATGTGTTAGGCATTAACTGTTATGAAGAAGCTGAAATAGTCTACTTAAGAAAAACAAAAACAAAACCTTCAGTTTTCAGAAAGTACTTAAATACAAATATGCACAATAGAAGTTGCTAGCTACCAGTGGCAGCTATCTCTCGTTGAAGAGGGAATTTTCTTTCTTCCTTTCTTTTTGTACTAGTAAGTAACAAGAGAAGAATTTGGATGATTCTACTTAATTTCCAAGTATATTGATTGTATTCTATTCAAATACAATTACCATATTTTGGGTCTCATTTTACCTACAGAACAGCAGAATCTTTAATATGAATAATAACAAGAAAATGTCATTTTTGTACCTTCATTATTGCTGTCAGCTTTAGAAACACAGGAGTGTGTTAAAATGTATTTTAACTTAATTTTTACCACTTGCACATGGAAATGATTTCTTTTTTTCAACCATTTTATGTTGTGAGGTTAGCATTAAAACCCAGAACAAAATGATTCATGGTGAATTAACCTAGATAAATGCTTCAAATTACTGTGGACATGGAGTAATCACAAGGTTCAACTATACTATGAAATTGAAATATTTAATGGGGGCATTTTACTTAATGGAACCATTTTGTTTAAAGGCTGTGCGAAGGTCACTTGCATGAGCACATGTTAATTTTTTAAAACTTTTTATTATTGGAAAAATTACACAGATTGCAGATCTGTTTTATTTTATTTTAATTTTTTATTGAACTAAATGATTTCTACTAACAATTGGTCCAAAACTTTGTGACTAGCTAATTCACAGGTGCTAGGAGAGAACCTACTGCTATAGTTAAACTGCATTTTGAGTTCTTATCTATATTATACCCACAGATCAGACATCTCTCAAGTATTATCAGAGAAGCTTCTTTTTGTAATAAATGGTGATTAACACAGAGACCCACAACTATTCCACATGCAGAGGTTAAGAGACTAAAGGGCTTGCCATGCTGTGGTGGCACACAATTTTAATCCCAACACTCAGGAGGCAGAGAAAGGCAGATCTCCAAGTTCCAGGCCGTCCTTGTCTACATAGTGAATTCCCAGACAGCCAAGGCTATAGAGATAAATCTGTATTTTGTTTAAAAAAAAAAAGCAAAGCAAAGCAAAACAAAACAAAACAAAACAAAACAAAACAAAACAAAAAAGAAACTATAAGGTGTTCATCTCTAGATAGTACACCTTTATCAGATCTACTCCCCAGTAAGCTCTGGAATCATTGTGAAAGGTAAGGCAGAGAGAGTGTAAGAGCCAGGGGTACTAACACTATACAGCAAAACAGTTCTTTCTGGACATGATAGGGCCCTTGCACTAACCAAATCCAAGCATGGACAAGGAAATAGCTCATGAAATCCCACCCCTAGCTGAGGAGGCATTGGCAATGGATGGCTACTATGAAGAGGGGAAGTTTGTTTTCTTTAAGAGTGTTGCTTCTAAGAGGCTAAAAATGCTCTATTGGATAGTTCTACATTCATGTACAAACAGTTGGCATTAAGTGAACTCAGTGGGGGGGGAGAGAGAGAGAGGAGAGAAATACTGATGTGTGTGTACATGTGTGTGGTGTGTGTGAGTGTATGTACATATGTATTGAGAGAGAGAGAGCACACATGAAATTGGAAAGGAAAGTAGTTGGAGAGATGAGAGAGGAATTCTAGAGGAGAGAAGAATTAGGGTTGATTTGATCATAACACATTATATGCACACATGAAAATTTCAATAATAAGAATTTTGTTATAAAAATTTCAAGTAGTTTTTAAATTGAAATGTTTTCAGAAAATTTTCATGATGTCTTTTCTGATTGTACAAATTTTCAAGGAGTACTACAAATACTGTAAGTAATAGAATGGTTCTTAAGATAACTAAGATAACTGGCAGTATATTTTTAAGCATAAAATAAATACATAAAGTGTACTATGTATATCCATAAGTGGTGATGGCTATCTAAAGTAAAATTTGAAACATCTAAACACCTATATGTGGACAAGTGGTTTTATAAGTTAAAATGCAGATAGAGAAGTAGATTCCTGTATTAAACCCCTGAATATGTCAATCAAACTAGCTTGCTCACCCTTACAGAAGAACCAGAAAATATAGGTTATGGGAAATTAAATCTTTAAATTTCTAAACACAAAATTAGCTTAAGGGACAGGTGTGGTTTTTCATGCCTTTATTCCCAGCATTCAGGAGGCAGAAGCAGGCAGATCTTTTGATTTAGAGGCCAGCCTCATCTATATAGAGAATTTCAGGACAGCCGGGTTTAAAGAGTGAAACTGTGTCTAAAAGAAATTAGCTGAAAATCTTCTTCCATGGTGTGAATACTCTGGATAAGAAGTTTATTTTGAGGGTAAATAGGGGACAAATATTCCAGAAACCACATAAAATGACAATGTTTTCAAAATGACTATAACCTAATGTTTCTCCAACAGTAGTCTGAGCATCAGTTTTACCAGCATCAATAAATATGTGGCTTTAGAATATACGTTGCAATATTCCAACCTACCAAATTAGAATTTTTTAGTTCAGGGCTGGAAAAAAAATTTCATTTTAATATAACTGCCTTTGTTAGTCACTACTCAATAAGTTTGGCAGTCACCAATAGGCGGAGGAGTTGTAAAATCTCCCCATCTAAACATGGTCTACACTACTGAATATTCATACTATTGTGTATCTTCACTCAGTATCTATAATACCGATCTGTATTGTTACTATTAATTTGTGAAGATTTCAACTATTTGTGATTATAGCAAAAAAGTTTTTGTGACTCGGGTGATGGCTCAGCAATTAAGAACACATACTTCTTTTGCAGAGTATCTGTGTTTGGTTCTCAACACCCATGCTGGGTAGATCACAACCACCTGTTATTCCATCTCCAAGAGATCTGACATACTCTTTCACCCTTCTTGGACACCTACACTCACATGTGCACACACACACACACACACATGCAAATGGATCCACCTATAAATTCTCTCCTTGAAGACAATCAAACTTGTTCAGCATTTAAATAAGTATAATGTTCAGACACAAACTGAAGAGTCTATCACATCCTAGAGTATTCCAACCAAACTAATATCTTCATATTTGGTCACAGTTGAAGTGAGATAGTAGCAACCCAGAGTATAATGAGAGGAACATGAACTGAAATCATTATGGGCAGAAAATGTATTTAAAAATGTGTCTTAATTTTGAAGACTGTAGTAGAGTACAAAAGCAGGTAAGTGATTCAATATAAAGGACAGATGTGTTGTCCTCAGAAAGACTGATTTGGTCCAGTCATAAGAGATATGAGAAGTCAGCACAAATAGTAGCAAGAAGGAGGGAGCTCTTGGGATTGGCAATATATTTTTATATAACACCAGGATGTAAAATGCTGGAACAGAAAGACATTACACAAAGTAGGACCAAGTTTCTAAGGTGTTTTTGTTCTCTCCTAAAGCTCCAGGCAGAGAGGCTTTTTAAACACTCTTGATTATTTAGAACAAAAGTACAAGTTAAACTTTATGAAGGTTGGTGTTTAGCCAGGTATGGTGGCACACACCATTAATCCCAGCACTATGGAGGCAGAGGCAGGCAGATCTCTGAGTTTGAGGCCAGCCTCATCTACAGAGCAAGTTTCAGGGACTGGGGCTGTTACACAGGGAAACCCTGTCTCACCCCTATCCCCCCAAAAACAAAAGTTGGTATCTAAAAGTAACTGATTCAACAGACAAAAATCCAATTATAAATGGGTAAAGAAAGAGACATGTTTTGTTGCTTTATAAACCAAAAATGTTATGACAAGTTTGCCAGATAGAAAGCTTGACTCTCTTTCAGGATGGTGGATGACAAGACAGATATTTCACACAGCAGGGTTTTGTTGTTTTTATTTAAGTCTTACACCCTTGACCTGAGAAGCATATGGGGTTTAGATTCTCTGAGGCTACAAAGCAATCATTTAGCCTTTGGGCCTTGATTGCTTTATCTGTAAAATGGAAGTAATAAGACTTTCTATTTCCTGCAAAAGACCTCAATGTTTGATAACTAATAAGAAACTAATAATAAAACATCTACAGCTCCCTGGAGGCCAGCCACTAGCTGGATAAAGTACATTATTACAACAGTACCTCTTGAGCTATTGGTACTTACAGCAACCCCAAAACAAAATATATCATATCCTGTTCAAACTGCCCTTGGATAGAAAGAATGAAATTATCCCAGGTGGAAATTGATTGCAGGGTGTCTGTGAACATCTGGACTTTTATAAAATGTGTCTTTGGAGCCTGAAGATATGTGCAATATTTGTAGGTGTAACTGCTCTCACAGAAGAGGTAAGTGGAAAAACTCGCCCTGTTTGGGAACATTTAGTAGTGTGGGATGGTAAGAATGGAGAGAGAATAGTTATTTTCTTTTACATTGTCATAAGTAAGTCTCACAGGTCTCCTATTATAAAATCAGACCTCCTGAAACAGATCCTACAGTAGTGCAGTTTAGGCTGATTTCTCTTGAGCAACTCATTCAAGAGCTTCAATGAAGTAGTTGAGAAGTTGACAGAGCAGATCTGTTTATGAGGTGGTGTCAGGCAGCCTCATGTTCTTTTTCTGTAAGACCTTTTAATTAAACAGTTATATTATTATTATCATGCATATGTGCATATGATGTGTAATGTGGAGTCAGTCTCCCCTTCTAGTTTTACATGGATTCTGGGAATCAAGTTCATGTCACCGGGTTTATTAGGCAAGCATCTTAACCTACTGAACCATGTCACCAGAGCTTCTTCATAAGCTCTTAACACCTCTACGTCAGGGCCAACTTCTTTCTGCAGCAAAGGAAGTTTAGCTGTAAGGACCTGTCAGGACACACAAGTACCATCTCACACTCTGACTTTCCTACAGTGGAAGAGAGAACAGGGATGTCTGGGGATAGTTCTGTTCTGTATCCTTTAGGGCTACATTAAAACTGAAGTCACTGCTAAGCTAGATTTTATTTTGGCCATTTTCCTTGATCTTGAAATACAAATCAGGGCATGAAAAGTCACAGGTTTACCAAGTAGAGAAGGGCTGATTGAAAAAATTGGCAAAAAAGAAAGCTGCAGGGAGAAGAAGAAACTAAAAGCTATATTTGGGTCTCATTCTTTGGAAGTATTAAAAGATTAATTTAATCCCAGAGCAGCAAATAAAAAGAGGTGAAACACACATGTACACACGTGTCTGCTTATACAAACACACACACACACACACACACACACACACACACACACACACACACACACAGAACCTACAAAAACCAGATTGGTATCATCACCAGAATGTTAAATTTCAAAGCAAGACTAAAATAGAAAGTACCATAATCAAAGCATTATTATGTTACCTGGACAATTGCTGGTAGTATGCATTCTCAGCCCAGTTCAATGCTCTAGACTATTGCCTGGAAGTTTGTTTTTACCTGGCCTCTAGAGGAGCATACTTTACTACTCAAGCCTGAGCACCACTGACAGAGCAATAGTGACTGTAGCTTCGAAACCTTCCTGCTTTTCCAAAGTGTGTCCTGGGTCCTCTTTCTTCCCTTCCGTCCCCTCCCCTCCCCTCCACTTCCCCTCCCCTCCCCTTCCCTACCCTCCCCTCCCCTTCCTTCCCCTTCCCTCCCCTTCCCTTCCCCTCCTTTCCCCTCTCCTTTCATTTCCTTTTCTGTTTTTGGTCTTTCTACCTCAGGCAATAACTCAGACTGCTGAAACACTCTGGATAAAAAACATTAATTTGAGCCCATTACCTATTGTGGGACACCTTGTATAGCCTTGCTGGGGGTGGTTAGGGGGTCAGGCTTGGACCTGCCTCAAATGGATGTACCACCCTTAGCTGAAGTACTATTTTGGGGGAGGAATAGGGGGTGGGTTTGGAGGGCAATGCTGGAGGGAGGAGTGGGAGGAGGGATGAGAGGGGCATCTGTGGTTGGTATGTAAAATGAAAAAAAAATTCTTAATTAAAAAAACCACTAAGTCCTTGAGTCCTTGATGACCTACAAGTTGAACTACCATTGTGATGAGGGAAATATTGGTTGTGTGTGTGTGTGTGTGTGTGTGTGTGTAATATTACTGTACAGTGTATCAAATGTTTTCTTTAATAGTGATACATACTATACCATGCCATCATGTTTCATTGGTTTCTAAGTATCTTAAATTTGTCCTAGAAGTAAAAGTATATGGAATATATACTCAAGAAAGTGTGAGAGCTAGCCTACAACTATTATCACTTCAAAGCCTAGGATACCAGTTGCCCTGTTTCCCTTAGGGCTCTGTGGGTGTTGCTAAGCTATATGCGGTGGCTATCTGCCTTTTAATGTGTATCCACTGATTATTTCTTTTAGTTTGTAAGTTTATATTCTCAACAATCAAATAACAAACACTGGATCTGGATGGAAGGGACTCACTTCTTATTGGTGTTGTCTTTGGGGGAAGACAGGGATGTGAACTGAGTTCTTTGACTCCCTCAACAGATACGGGCATTTATGTGTGTATTCATGGACCACATCCTGTAACAGGAATCTTAAATGGTCTTATTAATAAAATGAAATCTGAAGCCAGGTATTAGGGTGAATGCTGCAAGATCAGAGAAGCAGACAAGCCACAGCTTCCTCACCTTGCCAGTTCCTCAGCTGATCCTGTTTCCTCAGACTGGAAGCCTCTGTGTCCTCATCCAGAATGGGTCTCAGATTAACTGCTGCTCCAAAGTCTAAAAGCTTAACCAGCCAAAATGCTTCTAGTTTCCGGTCTTCATGCCTTATATGTCTTTCTGTTTTTGCCATCACTCCCTGGGATTAAAGGCTCACTTCTTGGGATTAAAGGCGAGTGTCACCATGCCTGGCTGTTTCCTATGTGGCCTTGAACTCACAGAGATCCACAGGGATTTCTGTCTCTGGAATGCTAAGATTAAAGGCATGTGCTACCACTGCCTATCCTCATGTTTAATATTGTGGCCGTCCTGCTCTCTGACCCCAGATAAGTTTATTAGCCTGCACAATATTTTGGGGAACACAATATCACCACATTTCTCCTGCTTTTGTCTAAAATTAAAAAAAGCTTATAACTAATACAAGAAAAACTATCCAATAAATATATACAATATGTACAGTCAAGAATTACATTAACAATGTCTAGTCCATTAACATTTGACAGATTCAGACAAAAACCTCCATTATATATATTAACAATGTCCAGTCCGGTAACATTTGATAAACTCAGACCAAAAAAAAAAAAAAAAATTCATTACTTATCTTATTTTAAACAAGTAGTTCCTTTTTTAATGTAGATTCAGTAGTCTTCCTTTTGTCATTTTTATATCTTCCCCCTTTTTCTTTTTAGAGTAGATTCAGTGATATACCCATTTATCCTATTATTCTTTATCTTTTTTCTCAGAGTAGATTCATATCTACCTCATATCTATATTTTATTTTTTCTTTTTTTAAACAGAAACTCTGACTCTAATCTCCTTGTTCAGCTTTTTTCCTGACCATTAACAATTAACACCTTGTAACCAACCATCATAAGCATTGACAATATCCGTAACTCATTAAATGACCAAAAACCTCCCATTCCACCTCTTGGGAATGTGGGCATCATTTTCTTAAAATTACTTCCTGCTTTCTGGGGGTGAATACATCTTTAGGGGATCCTGAAAAGAAAATTTTTGGGTTAATTGTCAAGTCCAAACAAACCATCATTTGTTCAGTCTCTTCATATTGGGAAAGTGCAGGGCTTGTCACAAGTCCTTGTTCAAGTAGTCTGTCAGGCTAGATCATCTCAGCTAGTCATCTTGAAATTTTCCTGAGCAGTCTGTAGTCCAAAGCTGATCTTTCCTTTCTGTGGTGTTAATCAGCTTAATGGCTTTACCATAGTCCATGTAGAATCATCTTTGTGGGATCCTGTCATCTTTTTGATTGCTGTTAGGCCTGGTCATGGTTCACTTTAGAATTTTTTTCTTTTCTTTTCTTTCCTTTTCTTTTTCTTTTTTTCTTTTTCTTTCTTTCTTTTTTTTTTCTTTTTCTTTTTTTTTTTTTTTTTTTTTTGTGTCTCCTCTGTGGTTTGGAGCAATCACAGTCTGATAAATGCTTGGAACCATGAGTGTTCTTCCCTAGAAGAGAAAATATTCACAGCAATTTCTCCCCACCATTTATCTTGCCAAACTTTTCCAAACTGACCTTTGCCAATGCTTTCTTATATCAAGATGGTCCTGGCAATTCTTCTCTGAACAAACAGCAGTAAATTCTTTGTCCCAGAAGCAGGTTTGATTTTATTAATAAGAACTTTTAAGATTCCTGCTACAACATCCATTCCTGTCACCAGTACACAAAAAAGATAGTTCTGTGTGTGCCCCAATAAAATATTTTAAGTAGCATATTTTTGACATTTGCCAAACAAATGTTATTTCCCACAGATAGGCACAGGTGATTGCCCTGTTTTTTAAATTATTAGATATCTGAAAATTGAAATAATATTTCTTAATTACTCAAGCCCTATTTAAAGTGTTCAGCAGCCCCATGTGGCTAGCACATTCTGTATTTGGCACTGTATATGATGAACATCATCACGATAGCTGGAGGTCTGAGGGAAACAGAGCAGTGCAGGGAAAGTGGAAAAAACTTAATGTTATTGTCAATAAGTCATATGCTGGAAAAGTAACACTTGACACAGATTTTCACTAGTTTCTCTGAGCACAGGATAAGTGCTTTTGAACTGAAGGTTCAGCATTAGAAGAAAACAGTATCCTGCATTTCAGGCCAGTATATTCTAGGGACACAGCTTTATAGTCACTCCCAATCACCAATTGCTTTTCTATCAAGTATCATTTTGTTCTACAATCAAAAAGAAAACACCTGGTTTTGACTTCCCAGCCTTCCTTACTCCTTATGCTTCCCTCTGAGCTGTATCAATGTGTTCAGTCTAGATCTACACACTGGTAAATGCAAAAACAAATATACAACTGAGCAATGCCTCGAAATTCATGTCTGTACCTGCCATATTGTATTTGTGGCATTCTCTCTCTTCTCACCATGGTATCAATTTGTTCTGTCCCCAAGGAAACTTTGCCTGGTAGATGTGAAAGCTTAAAATAGTTTCTAACTTGCTTTCCATAGTCATAGGGACTAGAACTTAGTGTAGAGTTCTACAGGGGCCCAGGATGCCATCAGCACATACTTCTTACTTGCATGCAAGAAAAGTGTTGATCATATAAAACAACCACATTTTAATATTTCTTCTATTTTTGAAGATTATAATGTAATTCATATCATTTCCCCTTTTTGTATCCCTCTTTGTTTTCTTTCAAATCCATGCCCCTTTATTCATTAATTGCTTGTACATATATACATATATACACATACATATATTTTCCTAAGTACATAAGTACAGTCTGCTCAATCTGTACATTATTTACATGTATGTGTTCAGGACTATTTGGTATTGTGTTTCAAGTATAAAGACTGATGTTTCTTAATTACTTCTGGCCTTTTCAGTTTTCTGTGGTGTAAGGATAGATAATGATTTATTTTTTCAAGCTCCTGGAAAACCAGGGAAAATAGAATGGGGCCAATTTTATGTATGAAATACAGGTGAGGTATTAGTAAATCCATATGCTCCCCCTAACCTTTATGTGTTCTGTGTTTTATTTGATTTTTTGATGTTATTTTGTCTTTGTTTTGTTTGCTTCTGCTGATATGGCTTGAAGGAATCTCTAAGCTCTAGTCAACTAGTCCAATTTATAGTTTGTCTCTTTTATTATAGTTGAGTGATTTGCCAGTATTAAGCAGTCTCATATTTTTAGTTTAATTTTCAACAACTCCACACCCAGAAGGATTAAAGAACACTTTTACTTGTCATTATTCAGTTTCTGACAAAGATAAATATCCTGAAGGATAGTTATAAGATTATTATAAAACTGAGTTCTCAAGTCATAAATACAAGACATCTCACTAACTGAGAGTTATGTTTTATTAATAACATTTTTTGTTAGCTTTGTTACTTGTTACTTTGTACAGAATATGGCATACTCTAACAGCATGATAGGAATAGATAAAATAAAACTGAAATGTCTTCATCATTAATAAAATTTAGACTACTGTAGATTTTAAATACTATTGTAGCCAGAAGTTTTCTCCATTCCCACCTGGCCCGGCAGCCACTCAGATCCAAGTAAACACACAGAGGCTTATATTACTTACAAACTGCATGGCCTAATAGCTCAGGCTTCTCACTAGCTAGCTCTTATACCATAAATTAACCCTTTTCTATTAATCTATGTTTTGCCATGTGTTCTGTGGCTTTACCAGTCTGCTGGCATCTTGCTTCTCCTTGGGCAGCAGGCTGGTGTCTCTTCTGCCCCTGCCTTTCTTCTTCCTGTCTCTCTCTTGGATTTTCTGCCTGCCTACAACCTGACTCGCCATAGGCCAGAACAGCTTCTTTATTAGCCAATCATAGCAACACATATTCAGAACACACAGAAAATCTCCCACAGCATATTATAGATGTACCAAGATTTATTTCAATTAGGTAGGTAATCTTCAAACACTTCAAAGACCTACAGAATATGGCAATTACAATGTTTTAAGAACAGAGCTTTTCTGGACAATGAAACATGTCTGTTCCTGACAGCACCAATTACTTCAAAGAGGATGATGGGCATTGAAGAAATTTTATATGGACTTTGCTTGCTTTATGGCAAAAATAGCCATTTGAGCAAGAAACTACTCTTGCCTGGACTGCTTGATAATATGTTCTATAAACTGAACATACATGACAAATAGGAAAATGACCACTGAATTTGCAAAAACAGGGTGAATTGGTCCTTTAGATTGCTGCTTCATAGAGGATACTAGGGTCCCGTTTTCTAGGTAGCCTCCCTGGAGTTGTGTAGCAGTCTAGTCATCTTTTTTACATCTAGTATCCTCCTATGAGTGAGAACATACCATGTTTGTCCTTCTGAGTCTGGGTTACCTCACTCAGGATGATTTTTTTCTAGATCCATCCATTTGCCTGGAAACCTCATGATGTCATTGTTTTTCTCTGCTGATCTGACCTAGTCTGGTGATCAGATGACTAAACACCCTAACAGTCGTCTTGGAACTCTCATCCAATAACTGATGGAAGTGGATGCAGGTATCCTCAGCCAGGCCCCAGGTGGAGCTCCAGGTGTCCAACTGTTGAGAAAGAGGAGGGACTGCAAGAGCGTAAATTGTTGAATCCAAGATTGCAAAAAACACAGGGAAAAATAGCCAAACAAATGGAAGCACATGAATTATGAACCAAAGGCTGTGGAGCCCCCAGCTGGATCAGGCCCTCTGGATAAGTGAGACAGTTGAATAGCTTGGTCTGTTTGGGAGGCACCCAGTATATGGGACCAGGACCTGTCCTTAGTGCATGAGCTGACTGTTTGGAACCTTGGGCTTACACAGGGACACTTTGCTCAGCCTGGAGGGAGGGGACTGTACCTGCCTGTACTGAATCTACCAGGTTGAATTGAATCCCCAGGGGAGTCTTGGCCCTAGAGGAGATGGGGATGGAGGGGAGGGATTGGGGGGGAAGGTGGGGGTGGCGGCGGGAGCGGGGAGGACAGGGGATCCCATGGCTGATGTATAAAATTAAAACACATAATAATAAAGAAAAAAAGGAAAAAAAAGAGGATACTGCTAGACATTCTACAGGACACAGGGAAAAGTGACTGAGAAGTTCTATGACTATAAGCTGAAGACAAATGCCTCAACATTGCAGAGGAACTTTGGGTGATTGTCTAGGCAGCCAGATGTCTCTGCCATTCTAGATTTTTGGAAGTTGCTTACAATGCACTTCCTGTTTACTTAGGTAATATTGTATCCTTCTGGTGTCATTGATGGAGTTGAACACTAGATAGTTATAATTATAGCTTTCCTTAGTCATGATAAAAGATAAATTGGATACAAAACTTTAGACTCACAAAAATAGGATAGATGGTAGAATATTTTCTAATTTTGCCAACTATAAATAGACTAGATATTGTAACTATAATTCTTTCTTGATAACAGGTTTGTGATACATAATTTTACTTCTTCTTTTGATTAGACAGAAAAGGGGAAGTGCTCTGGGATGTCTTTCTGTATGCCGTGAATATGTGTTGCTCTGATTGGTTGATAAATAAAGCTGCATTGGCCTATGCCAGGGCAGGATGGAGCCAGGCAGGAAAATCTAAGAGAGACAGTGAAAGAAGAAAGGAGAGTAAGGTAAGACAGGTGAGCCAAATGCCCAAGAAGTAGCAAGATGCCAGTGGACCCTTAATGCCACAGCCACATGGCAATTTATAGATTAATAGAATTGGGTTAAGTTATAAGAGCTAGATGAGCCATCGGCCATCCAGTTTGTAATTAATATCAGCCTCTGTGTGTTTACTCGGTTCTGAGCAGCTGTGGGACAGGGCAGGACACAGGAAAACTTCTGACTACAAAAAGCATAGTGTCTTCCTAAAGAAACAAACCACTCTGCTGATCTCTTTAACATTATTGAAGGTGAACTTGCATTCCTAGGGGTGGTTCCTTAGCCAGGTGGTTGACCTGGCCCAACTGGAATGTTATGTCTCCACCCAGACCAAAGACTCTCTTCTCTTTACCAGGAGGATTTTTCCTTAATGGCCTTTATTGTTACGTTAACTGTTGTAAAACACTAATTGATGCAAGAAAAGTATTAAATAAATTTTTCTGTTTGTTTCTTTTTTTGCAAACAGGTAAAATGTACTTTCTGTGCTGCTCTTTATGATTTGATTTTTAAAAGACAACATTAAAACTTAACTATATAAATTGCAAGTAAATGACAATATTTTTTCATTATCCAAAATCTGCTTTAGTAGCAGTCTTGTATGATGAATACTTGCCTTTAGCTACCTGAGCACAAAAGTCTAAGCCCTCACCCTGCTTGGGTGACTGAGTTACTGACTCTCTAAGCAACAGGAAGGACTTCAAAGGCACAGGCTCCTCTGGCCTCTGTGTCTGGCTTCTGCTGCTTAATGTACAGTTCTAGTTTTCTCACAATGTCTAGACATCACATGGCTTTAATCCCTAGGAATTTAGATATTAAAGATCTTTTTTTTCTTCAGTAAATTGAGTTGCTTTTACTTTGAAACCAAAAGAGAACAAACTCACCCAAAAGTTTCATTTTACTTTTATCATGAAAATGACAGAGAATCTCTCTGATCATCCTTTTGTAGCTAATCAGAAGAAATGTATGTATGTATGTATGTATGTATATCTATATCTATATCTATATACTTTTATACACAAAGGAAACAGCATACAACCAGTTTGTGATATGCTGAATTATAATTATCTTGCTAGATGTAGCTGAACTAGGCATAGTTTTGGCAAGAACAAGACACGAAACCAGAGATTACACAGGCTACTGTGTTGGTGAGGTTGAACAGCTATTATTCAACACACATCTCCTCAGAAAATGTAGCAAACAATGATCACTAGAGTTATAATATTTGTCATGAAATCAATAATTTTTACATTAGTAGAAGGGTGCACTTGTCAAATCTGATTGCTATAATAAAATACCACAGAGAATTTATATAACATACATTTTTATATCTCACAGTTCTGGATACAAGGACCTCCAAGATCCACATGCTACTTTTGTTCCTACCAAAGTGGATTTACCAGTTTAGAGAGTAAGAGAGCAAGCACTTTTTTTTTTCTTATACATGTACTAAGGCCCTATCCTCATGATTACATCTCAATCTATATACCCACAAAAGCCCCATCTTCAAATACTATGACATTGAGAGTTTAGGCTTCAATATGTGAATTATGAGTTAACATAATTATGTCTATAGCTTAGGTAGGGTTGAGGGAATGTTCATTAGCAGGAAGTTTGCAGAAGCAGGAGTCTGAGAGAAAAGCCTAAACCCTTAGTCAATTTGACTTCTGTAAATTACAAAATAAATTGTTATTCAATTCTTTTGTTCTATGTTATAAAACAACAATACAAAATGAGTTCTCTGAGAGGCCTGCACCTAGGTCCCAGCCCTGGGCACCAGCCATTCCGGGGAAGACCTACCCAACTTGGCCCCAGGTTCTGGCCATAGGGCAGGACCCCCCAACCCCACCAGGAAGGTTCCCCTTCTCCAAGACCCCCCAGTGGACCATACAATCTCCACGAACAGGAACTTTAGATGCAAGTATAACCAACAGAATACAAGAGATAGAAGAGAGGATCTCTGGTGTTGAAGATACATTATAAGAAATAGATTCATCAGTCAAAGAAAACACTAAAGCCAACAAAGTCATGAGCCAAAATGTCCAAGAAATTTAAGACACCATGAAAAGACAAAACCTATGAATAATAGTAATAGAGGAAGGAGATGAATACCAACTCAAAGGCACAGAAAATATATTTAACAAGATCATAGAAGCAAACTTTCCCAACTTAAAGAAAGAAGTGCCTATGAAGATACAAGAAGCCTATAGAACACCAAAAAGACTAGACCTCCAAAAAAAGTCCCATCACCACATAATAATTAAACAACTGAATGTACAGAATAAAGAAAGAATATTAAGAGCAGCAAAGGAAAAAGGCCAAGTGATATATAAAGGCAAACCCATCAGAATAACATCCAATTTCTCAATGGAGACTTTGAAAGCCAGAAGGACCTGGACAGATATATTGCAGACACTAAGAGACCATGGATGCCAGCCTACACTTATATACCCAGCAAAACTTTCAATCATCATAGATGGTATGAACAAGACATTCCAAGACAAAGCCAGATTTTCTGTGGGATGTTCTGTATGTCAAATGTGTTTCTCTGATTGGGTTAAAATAAATAAAGTGCTGATTGGCCAGTAGCCAAGCAGGAAGGATAGGGTAGGTGGGGACAAGGAGGAGGAGAATTCTGGGAACAGGAAGGCTGAGGACAGGGATACTGCCAGCCACCGCCATGACAAGATGTAAGGTACTGGTAAGCCACAAGCCACGCGGCAAAGTATAGATTAATAGAAATGGGCTAAATATAAGAGTAAGAGCTAGACAATGGTAGGCCTGAGCTAATGGCCAAGCAGTTTAAATAATGTTAGTGTCTGTATGATTATTTTATCTGTGGGTTGTGGGACCCCAGGGGTTTGGTGGCACCTGGAGAGAAGCTCTCCAACTACACAGATTTAAACAATACTTATCCACAAACCCAGTCCTAGACCACCATTGTTTAAAGTGAGATTTCAACAACAACAAAAAGTACAGAAAACCTACAATCTCATGGAAACTGAATAATGATCAACTGAATCACCAATGGGTTAAGGAAGAAATAAAGAAAGAAATTAAAGACTTCCTAGAGATCAACAAAAGTGAATACACCACATGCCCAAACTTATGGGACACTATGAAAGCAGTGCTAAGAGGGAAATTGATAGCACTAAATGCCCACATAAGTAAGTTGGAGAAATCTCACACTAGTGACTTAACAGCACACCTGAAAGCTCTAGAACAAGAAGAAGCAAAGTCTCCCAGGAAGAATAGATGCCAGGAAATTATCAAATTGAAAGCTGAAACCAATAAGATAGAAACAAAGTAAACAATACAAAAACATTAATGAAACAAAGAGTTGGTTCTTTGAGAAAATCAACAAGATAGACAAGCCCTTATCCAAACTAACCAAAAGACAGAGAGAGAGCATCCAAATTAACAAAATCAGAAACAAAAAAGGGGACATAACAACAGACAATGGGGAAATCCAAAGAATCATTAGGTCATACTTCAAAAACCTCTGCTCCACAAAACTGGAAAATCTAAAAGAAATGGATAATTTTCTGGATAGGTACCACATACCTAAGTTAAATCAAGACCAGATAAACCATTTAAATAGTCCAATAACCCCTAAGGAAATAGAATCAGTCATTAAAAGTCTCCCAACTAAAAAAAGCCCTGGACCAGATGGTTTCACTGCAGAATTCTACCAGATCTTCAAAGAAGACTTAATACCAATACTCTTTAAATTGTTCTACAGAATAGAAGCAGAAAGAATATTACCAAACTCCTATGAGGCTACAGTTAA